>NC_092700.1:3758982-4058982 GCF_964275005.1 Diadema setosum | reverse complement strand
GTTGGAAATTGGTCATTTTTTATCCTATAATTGTCATATCGAACATAACATATATTGCATTTCAACTCTTAGTATTTTCTTTGATTGCAATTTCGTATTGAGTTTGTGTTCGTATGTGTATTCAAATGACTATTACGCCTGTATAAGAAGTGAAATAAATGGAATGAAATGAGATAGCATTTTCCTGACTGTCGACGCATCACGAGATTTAGGTGTGGGTGTAGTTCGACCAATCAAAACACTTTTGTAAATTGGTAGCGTCGACGTTACCCTGGCGACCTGACAGAGTGTTCTGCTAAGTAAAATGTTCTCCCAGTTCTTCAGTTGTGATACTGGCTCTTTCCTTATGGATGGCCGCAATATTCAACAAACTTATTTAGAAATTCCCAAAATTCAATTTTGTTTGCTCAAAAATGTCCTTGTTCGTATTAGGACTGATTTTTAACTTCATTTTGCAGTGCATCATTAAATACTGAATTATAAAAAAACACCTAAGGATTTAATGATCGAACAATATATTAGATAGACCATCTTTATGGCGCTTCTTTTTTTCTGACTTTGAATTACGCGATTTTCGATTTGAATGGCAAACACATTAGCAATCAAAACAAATCAATAAATGTTATCATTTACATTTGATTCTCGTGAGTAAATGTTTGTGAAATTTTCAGAATTTCTACAAATTACACGTGTAAAGGAAAATCAAATGATTCACACAGTTGCGATACTTTGGTAATTTGAATTCCCAATGTATCCAGGCATGGGGTAAATTTTGTAAATAGCACTTGATTCTTAACATGTCTGGTATGCACTATACGAATACTAGCTATTATCTTATCTTTATTATTGTTATTATCATCATTATTTTATTTTTATCAATGTTATTATTGTTATAATTATTATCATTATTATTAGTAGTAGTAGTGTTAGTAGTAGTAGTAGTAGTAGTAGTAGTATTAGCATTATCATTATTACTATGATGATTATTAGTAGTAGGAGTAGTAGTAGCAGTAGTAGTATATAGTGGTAGTAGTAGTAGTAGTAGTAGTAGCATTATCATTAGTATGATTATTATTATTACTATTATTACTATAATTGCTATTATTACCATTACTGTTATCATCATTATCATTATCTAAATAATTACTCTCATAACATGAATGGTGTTAGCCTGTGAGTGTAAGCTTAAAAAGGTTTATCAATTTAATCAAACAGATTGCTGGAAAGAGCCGTGCCAAAATGGCGTTTGCGAGGAAACCAAGACTAATTTCGACTGCCACTGTACTGAGGGGTTTACCGGAGACGTCTGTGAATTAGGTAAGATTAAACAAAGAATAAACTCTCTCTTTCAATCTCGAAATAGGTGTTTGATGTCGCTCACTAGGAATTAATCATTATCTTTATCTACGAATTGACATCGTACCGGACGCCCAAGGAGCTTTGAAAACAAACGAAAAAAAAAAACAAAACAAACAAACAAAACAAACAGTCGCCTTCTCCAATTTGATTACAAATAGAGAAATAAGGCTACCTACCAGCATTCATTTTTGCATCCTACTTTCTTGACATGTAGGCATACATTACGTCTAATGTCAAATTTCCCCTTTTATTAGTGGAATGGGCTTAACATTAATTTTAATAGTTTAACCTGTGTGATTATAATCATAATAGGTATAAGGTTAAATGATGTATACCTGTGTTTATATTATTTTAACACTGAGGAGAATGCCTGTATGCCAGACATGTCTTTCTTTCTTTCTTTCTTTATTGTTTTTCTTTTCTTTTCTTAAAATAGATTCATGTCATAATTGTATTCTCTCGGTAGTTGTGTTCAAGAGATTTCTCTTTACGATCTTAATTAAGAAGTTGCATGGTCAGGAGATACTTTGCCATATATGCCCGTATGGATAGTTTATGTTTCTTTTCATTTCCTTTAATAACCATTATTCTTTGAACATGTCATCAATACGAGGAATCGGCACTTTAAGGTGCATAATGATACGTGTATATTGATGTGTATTTATATCAGAATTCACCTCCTCCACATTGTGTCCTAAAACATGTTTTAAAAGATGACACTATCACTGAAAGTTGGTATCAGTTTTTAATTAGAAAGTGTTGATATTGTAGCCATAATGTCAACTTAAAATTATCATTCATTCATTCATTCATTCATTCATTCATTGTTTTATCTGTAGTGTTTCACACCCTGTCCCCTCCCCCCCCCCCCATTTATCGCAGAGCACGACCTGGTAGTGATGAAGTGCTTAAATAGATCCTCCACTTCGCAGCGTCTTTTCTCAGTATAGGGCCTATCACTCACTTTTCCAGAGGATTTACTTTCTTTAATTAGATAAGTTGGGAGAGTCCATTTGAATTGAGTTGTACACAATTTGAAGCTTAAAGTCAGAATCGGCCTTTATCTAAAATCTTTTTCTTAGTATTGGCGTGCAGGGTCATGTATGGAAAAATATGTTACACGTATTCCAAAAGAACAGATACAGATAAGTAAGATATGATTTATGATAATGAATGGGTGAAATCGGCGGATATAATTGAAGTGTTTGTTCGCAAAAACCGATAAGTCCATATTTGCCAAAATGGAGATATTTGCGATTAAATGTCAAGAAAAATAAAGAGAATAATAAGAAAATTTATGCGTCTTTTGACCATAACTTCAAAAGTGTACCTTTATATGTAGTGACCAATATATCATTTAAAAGGTATTATTTTGTACTTTATGACAGAGACAGTACTTCAAAATCTTCAAAAATGGACTTATCGGTTTTTGCGAACAAACTCTTCAATTGTTGAACAACATATTAAAATGTTTTCCACGCAGATACGCCGACAGACAAGTGGACAGAATCTACTAGCGATGGATCATTTTGGATCGCAGTTGAGTGGATCGGCACGGAAATATACGGTAACTTATAAAACGTTATTTAAAATAGGTACTTATTTTAAGAAAGTTATTCGACTTGTTTGGAACTGTAACAGTCAGGGATGTTTTATAGCTACCTTCCTTTATAATATTCAAAACTAGTATGTCTTCATTTTGTGTCATTCCTGAAACACGTGAAAAGCTGAAATCAATGTGGAACTCAGTTATTTAAAGTTAAAATGAAGACATGTAAAAGGATAGCCGATTACTAAAATTTACCTCACAAATAAATCTAAGCAGTGTCGGACATGTGAAAAGCCTTTATCAGAATGAATTGATTCTTAAACGCATTAATGATATTAATTATTAATGTCTCCATACACCATAACTGATGCATTTACATGTATGCTAGAATCGTGTTTCTGTTGTTAGTGTTTTTAACTACACAATGATTAATGTATGTGCCTCCGAATTCATCCTGCTTATAATAAAAACGACAAAGCCAAGCCAAGCAAAGAAACACATGCGTGCATCTTTATGTCTTTCTCTGTCAACGATAACAGCCTTGTCTTATTATATTTCTATAATTTGAATAGATCGTGTCAACTATAAACAATGTGATAATTACACACATTGCTTTGTATCTTTCGCGACTGCGTAATGGGGATAGGGGTCTTGAGATTGAGAAGTCTAAAGGAAAAAAAAAAAAACACGAATGTGCCACTGTTGCTGTAACAGTGAAAATACATATTACACTGCACTTTTTATCTCTCTGATTTACTAAATTGCATTATAATGTGCCCGTGACACAGTTTTTTCTTCTTTTTCTTCTTCTCCTGTCACATGTGCAACTATGTATTGTCTCACAATAGTGTAATGTGCTACCAATCCTTACTCGCAATACGCGTATTTTGAAAACTTGATAAAATGTTATGAAAAAAGTCTTAATCTACGATTACTTGTTGTTTTCTATCATTATTGCTGCATGTATTCTATTTTGGTGTGTGTGTTTGTATGTGTTTATTGTTCATCTCTTGGGGTAGACTCCATTGAAATCACATGCAACAAAGAGAGATGGACCCAATGGGTGTGTCCTACAGGGAAAACCTTGCCGATCCCTGTCAGCCAGTCTTACGTCCTCGCCATAGTGAATGCTGTAAGAGACCAGTGTGGTGATCATGACCTCATCTGGTTGTTCTGCTCATGCTGCTGGACGTCGGATCAAAAATCATGGACCTTGGGGAACTTTGGCATACAAGGTGACTGGCGATGCGGGAATCCTCCTAACGGCAACAGTGTCCTGTTAAGCAGTCTCTATCTCTTTGCGGACCATCCTCTTAGTAAGTGCACATGTCTGCCCTGTAGGTCTATGTTAAAACTCTAAGCAAAAGTGTCTAATCCGGTCTTGCATAGAATGGGGAGGGTCGGTGAAAAGGTAGAATCTAATAATAAACCTACTATAAAAATTATTATATTTTGGATCAAAAATTTGTCTTCCATTGATTGGTTAAAAGAGCTTCACGTGATTATAGGTATTTTGAACTATTTTAGAGTGTTGGTGTGTTTGACACTCCATGAAGTACTATTTGCAAAATGACGTCACTTTTATGACGACATTTTGCAAATAGTATATACTATTTGCAAAATGATGTCACAATCACCCTTCTTTACAATCAAGTGTACGTGGTCCGTCCACGTCCGGTCCCGGAATTCTAGTGTTCAGGTTTGCAGCGGCCATACGAGCGCTTGGATACATTGCGACGGGCAACTCTGGCGGTGCCACGGCTGCTACGTTTTTCAATTTCCGGTCTCTCGCACTGTTGCGTATTGCAGGCGCTGCGCTGCCGCCGCAGTGCGGCTAAGCCTAACTGCGACCAGCCCCAACACGCAGTGTTGCAGTGTAAATGTGTACACGGAGCGTCCCGGGGTTAGGCTAAGCCTATAATGATTTTCACTTTTTATTCAAATTTTTGATCCAAAATATAAAACAAATATACTTTGCCTAGTTTCGAGTTTCTTGTTAAAACTATGGGCCTCGGTGACTCCAAACTAGTACTATTCACTTCGGGGCTGCGCCCCTCAGTGAATAGTACTAGTTTGGAGTCACCTTAGCCTTTTGTCAAGGCCCTCTCGCTGTATGGTGAAGAGAGCCCAGCTGAGTGGGGTTGCGCGAGGGCCTTTTGAGATCTGCTTCGCATCCTTTTGTTAGCCCTTTGAATTACCGACTTTTGCTCCCCGATTTCGGGAGCAAAAGTCGGGATCCAATCAGCGTGTCTGTCTGCTCGAACCCGATTTGAATAGAGCGAATGCACGCCGCTGCCGCAGACCTCACAGAACTCTACACACTCTCACAGAACTCTACACACAGAGTGTGTAGAGTTCCGTGGCAGACCTCCTCGGGTGGTCAGTGATGCATGCGAACAGGCATGACCACCAAGGCTGAGGATGCGGGGAGCGCGCCATTCCATTGGTTGACCGGAAGCCATTAAAATGAGTATTCAGAAGGGTTCACGTGTCATGAATAATAATGTGTGCAGCAGATCTCAAAAGGCCCTTGCGCTGGCGCGCTCGGCTGGGCTCGCTTCGCTCGCCCATTACAGCGAGAGGGCCTTGACAAAAGGCTAGAGTCACCTCTGCCCATAGTTTTAACAAGAAACTCTCAAGGCCAAGTATACTTGTATACTATTAAAGACCATGTTGAAATCCACCCGCATGCTATAAATACCTTAGTTTCATGTCCTCCATGAGACTGATCTCTTGATATGATGAGTTTGACAGGACAACGATTACTCTATTGATTATGTTCTCATTATTTTTCTGTTTGTTTGTCTGTCTGTTTGTTGTTGTTATTGTTTTGGTATGGTATTGTCTTTGCATTGTTGGTATTGTCTTTACAAATTCCGTATTGATTTTATGAACCCTGGTATCTCCAATCTTTCAACATTAGTAATTTAGAAAAAAAATACTATTTGGGGTGATTACATCATCAATCTTTGTTTAGATTTCTGCATCGTCCATCTGTGAAGTTGCGGGATGCAAGAAAGTTTTATGTGATCGCACTATAATGGCAGTGAATATTTTATATCATTCGGATAATACTCATGGACAATACAGTTCTCAGTCATCCTGAGTATTTTCCATTGTTGCTATGTATCGAAATGGATAGTTGACATTAGAACATGCAGATGGATTATAATCATTAATATATCTATTATTTGTGTTTCTAATAACATATCGTTACAAAGTTTGTTAATTGCCTCCGCCAAGGAGGTTGTGATTTTGTTTTCTTTTATTTTGTTTTGTTTCCTTTTTTTTTGCCAGCGATAATTATGTTTGCCTGTTATGAACGGAAATAGTTACCTCTAAAGGAGAGCTGAGAATTGCACAAGAATAGATTATCAATTTTGATAGTTGATCTGGATCACCCCCCTTCCCATGTCTGCAGGAGCATGGATTGTTTCATTTTCGTTCTTTTTTTTTTCTTTTTTTTTTTTGGTAGGCTCTCTGAGTCCATCATGAACGCAAGATGGCGCGCTTGCTTTTGCGACCGTCATAGTTTCAGTAAGCACTGTTAGCCAGAGAGTAAGTTGAACAGAAACGGCTGGTCGGCCGCAAGTGGCAGTCGATGATCAAGGAATCGAATTATGCAGATAAAATGAACCCAGTACTATGATATACGATGGAAATCACAACTGGTGTGGAAATGATCTGTAAGGCGGTCAAGTTGAGCTCCGACCTTTTTTTTTATTTGAGATGGTTCAATATTTTTTGTTTGAAGGTTATATCATTTTTTGATTAATCATCTCTGCAGTATTTGCGCAGAGTGAAGAGGTGCGCCTTTGATAGGACATCTGAGCTAGGACCGGGTATTTAATGTTATGATTTGTTGTGGACATGAGCGTCGATGCTTCGGATTGTCGTCTATTGGGTGGTAGGTTGGTGGGTGTCTACAGGGGGGGGGGGGGGGGGGGGCACCGTGGTCTCCGTGCTCTTGAACACCTCTTGAGAGCGTGTGATTTTTATTTTTTCTTTGCTTTACGTGCAGATGATGTTGTTTAAGAAGATAAACATATTATGCGTCTTTGGTTTACATCTGTGTTTCTACATTTTTTTTTTGACATCCATCTGACCAAGCATAACTATTTAAAACCAACAAGAAGTAGCACGCAGTGATTTTGTGTGAGGGGTCAAAACAGGTATAAAACGGGCCAAACTGATCAATCTGCATGTCTTCATGTTTTCTGAAAGAGAAAGTCTTCCTCTGCATTATGCTTTACTTTGAGATCATAAAATGAATTTTAATTGCGTTCTTAGCAGATTTTCGAGAAAAAATTTCTTCTATGATAGCGCTATGAGGACTGTGCTCTACACGCTCATCACTTTCAACTGTACAAACTTTTAAAAGGATGGTGCTACTGCTTTGAAAGTTGGCATTGGTAATAAATAGAATGATTGTGTAGAGCGCGATCAATTTAGTGTAATCTGATAATCACTTCATTGTTTCTGCTGTGAAGATTAACATCCTTTTTGGGGGGTCTCATTGATTGCAAATAGAAAAGGTCACGGTGAGATTCAGCGCTTGAATAGACCAGCACGTACAGTGGACTCCCGTTTAATATGACGAAGTCCTCGAGACCTGAGGTATTCTTCCGTATATCACAATGTCGTTATAACCGAATGGTGAAACAATACAAAAATATAGAGCTGATACTGATGCCGCCTGAGTTTTTACTTCGTTGTAACAGGAATTTCGTTAGAACCATGTTCGTTATATCTGGAGTGCACTGTACACACTTTTGTCCTTGTTTCGACTATTTAGATAGGTTAGGAGAGTCCATGGCATTGAGTTGTGCATCATTCCGAAGATTAAAGTCTGTTCTTTCAGAATCTGCCCTTAGATAAAGCTTTGTGTCTGGCGACTTTTTGTTGGTTTTGTAATGCAGGGTCACATACCATATTGTATTTGCTTTGTTTTATTTTTTGTGAATTTTTGTTTTTGTATTGTCTTATCACCTGGTTATAGAGCATTTGTAATGTGAATAAAGAAGAAACGAAATGAAAATTGACAAATCTGTTAATTAGGTTAAACATTAAACAGGTAAACATTTCAAAGTTTAGTTGGTGTTGTTGTTGTTATTGTTGTTCTTATTCCAGACGTAGTATTTTCCCCTCGATTCCTGTTTCTAGTTTCTGTTTCTGACAATCGTTTCATTTGTCTCCTTCCTCAGACCTGCATTACGACAGCCAAGCTGACAAGAGATGTCTGGCCGTAGAGCTGGTTAATAGCACCCTACAGTTCTCTGCCCTCACCTGTTACTCAGAAGTAAATGAAGAAGCTCACAGAGTTTGCGTGTGATCCTTGTTACACTGCAATAATCAGCTTCTAGTCTAGCAATTTATGTCGCTATAGGAATGCCGACCAGGTTACGAGTAAGCATTAACAATAATTATACACAAATGCATCCACTTATAATCACATACACACAATGCATAACAAGAATTTAACTTTGCACAAGTGCCTATACATTTTCTCGATTTTTTTCTTTTTTTTATAGATAAACAAGTCAGCTCTGTACCACGACGATGAGTGTGTGTGTGTGTGTGTGAACTTTTTTTTTCCCGAAATATAGCATGATTTTTGCTTTACTGTACGCTGTTGAGAATTGAGTAAGTTGTAAGTGGTTAAGAATTTTAAATGTTTTACTCGCTGTCGTGAAGAGTTTTACAGTCCTGCGGGAACTTGAGGGATTGTAAACTTGAGAAAATGTTTTTCAAGGTAAACTTTAGTTCATTGTTCTTGCTTGATTTTTCTCAATTAAAAAAAAAAAGATTACTCCGTCGTTTATAAAAGAAAATGTTTTTAGAAATATCACAACGAAATGAATACTGGATACGCAGTCTCATAATCATACAAGCAACCATGATTAAATCCTGTAACGATGTCAACAATAGGGTCCTACCTATTGAACTATATGGTCACGTGATAGCGAACCTTTATTTTTTTTTCTCAAGGGAAGAGATTTCCCGTGAAAATGGCAAAGTTATACGTTCTACAGTGTATTACCATCGTAAGGCATTTGTTCATGAGGCACAAGCTGCGTGTAAATACTTCTGAATAGCTACTATCATTTAGGGCCATGGGGCTTAGCTTGTAACTAAAGAATGTCTATCAGAGGAAATTCACTTTGCAGGTAGGCCTACAATGTATATAATATGCGTTGATTCCACTCTTTGAGTTTGCTCTAAGGAAAACATATATATATATAATATTGTATCATAATGTGTCATACAATATACATCAAAGCAAAGCTTAGCATTTTCTCACTCACTATAATGTCCAGCTCAACAAACAATTTATAGAAGTAACATAGATTTGAACAGAATGTTTTCTCAAAGCATGACTATGTTGGTGTCTCAGATTATCTGTGGCACACAGGGGGTTTACACCATGGCACATAAAGAATTAAAACAAGCTTGACGGTGGATTGGTAGGATGCACGGCATTTTCAAGCCACAGTTTTATCAGATACTATACTTGTGGTCTTTTCTATTCACTTTTACATCCACTCTGAAAACGCAAATACTTCACAGGCACAATTCTGAAAATTGACTCTGAGAGCGCCATTACGGTATACTGTTTTTAGTATTACAAAGGATGTGTACATTCTCTTTTCTTCTTCTTCTTCTCCTTCTTCATTTTCTTCTTCATCATCATCACCCCAGCGTGTTCTGTCTGAATTACAAGACATGCTTGTCAATTCTATTTGGTGTAACAAAAGACATCTGTTAAAGAAACAAACCTTGTTTCAGGAATGTGAAAAAGGTGGACTTGGTCTAGCTTGTCTCCAAGCACGAATTTATACCTTTCGCCTTAGCTTTGTCCAACGGTTTCTGAACCTCTTTTTTTCACCTCGCGTACAAAATGTGCTCATACAATCTCCAAAAGTACAAGAATCTCAAACTAGACTCTCAACTCTTCTTCACTAATCTAGAACCAAAACATTATCATAGCCTGTCACCCTTTCATGCTGAACTACTAAGTGCTTGGAAAATATCCGGAGCTCACATTGAAGCGTCGTCCCTCTCCTTCAACCAAGTGATGAACACACCCCTGAACCATCTACTACTAATTCCAAGTTCAGGAGTAGGTCACACGGCTTTCCCCGCCAGACTCTTCGCAAGTGGTACCAAACTCGTCAAATATCTCATCAATCCGACCCATGGCAAGTGGCTCCCAGCCAGCGATGTCAAGCTCCCCCCACTTCTACGACGATCTGCACTCCGCCTTCTTGATCACGAACTTTCCCACCTACACGAATCTCTCATCGAACACTTTCCTGCTCTCTTCACCACTGACGGACTTCGATCACCCACACATCCCCCTTATCACATCTCCGCAGGCATTGTTTCCCTACTTCCGGTCAGAACCAGTGACAATCGAAACCTCCTCATCATGCCCACCCGTTCCATATAATATCGCATCCTGAACAAATCAGTGAACTCGTTGCCGTCATTTACCTCAACAGCCTGGCATGAAAACGGCATGCTGTCACCAAAAAAAAGACAATTCACTGGTCTGACATTCATCGTCCCCCGTCCTCTAAACGAGATGGAGATATACAGTATAAACTGTTGCACAATGTCCTGCCACCACTCACAGTCCTCCACCACTTCAACCCTGATATTTCACCAATGCGTGGATGGTGCGACGAAAGGGGAACCATTCTTCACCTGTTTCTCACCTGCGAGGCCATACAACCTGTCTTGGACCTTCTCCACAACCTGCTATTGCGTCTTCTGCCTACGATTATATAAGCTCGACTTCGACCTCTATTGGACACTGGTCCCACACGCGCAAGGTCGAAGCAGGGAAGCCGTGTGCCTAGCCAATTATCTGATCATCAGCCTAAAGAGCACCCTCTATTGGCTCTTTCGTACTTCTCGGTTCCTACACCCGATCCCCTTTTGGACAACAAAAATAAAGAACAGGATCACTCTTGAATATGAATTTTATAAGCTACAGAACAACACGAGCACCTTCACAAAACGATGGTCTCATAATAACTCACTCTTCACCATGCATGGGGAAAACATCACATGGTTGATATAATAATTAATATTATTGTCAATATCATGACCTCCATTTGCTTTTGTGTCACTCTCAGCTCAACATATTTTAAGCAAAAGTATGAGAATTTTTTTATGCTTACTATAAGCACAGCTTATTGTTTGATTTGGCGGCCATATAGGGCCAGTTTCCATCTACCATTGATTGACACTCCTAATCTGTATTAAACACCTCGATATTACTGCATTATAGAAACGGCAAACCAGCCGCGATGCTTAAAATAAATTGTATGCATGTATTATTTATATATGTTCCAATGTGAATAGCATGCAAGTGTTATGTAAACAAATTATCTTTTTGAAAAGCCACGAAGTTTTCCCTTTCTTCCGTGTAAAGCTTATTGCCTCCCCATAACGCCGCGGAATATTTTGCGATGTTTATATATCCGCTGTTACCACAGCATATACGCCATAACCTGGCCAAATAAGCATGCCAGAGTCATTCATGTATACCCACTGAAAACAGCTAACTAGTTTTCAACAACACCGTCATGAGCATTCTGCTAACAAGCTGACTCCAGCACTTTTGTAAAATCCTCCTTTAGTTGTTAAAATAATGCAATCATGCCGACCGCAGATGCAGTCATTAAATATTGTTCGACTTACCAATTATGCAGAGCAAGTTCATTTACATTTGCTATTTCCTGAATTCCCTGATTTGCATTTAACACTTCGATTTTATTTTGTGAAATTGTAAACCACCCGTGATGTATTTAATGCAAAAAAAGGAAGAAAATATCGAAAGCGGATATTTTCCCCCCTTTTTAAATACCTTCATCATCATCATCATCATCATCATCATCTTCTTCTTCTTCTGTAGAAGAGCATCCTTCATAGTTGAACATCAGCGCACTGCAGATTCGTGGTGTCCATGCCGTCATGGCACTAACAGACCGGGCCCTTAAAAGGGCATTGTACCGATTGTTTATTTTTTTTTTTTATGTTGTTCTTTTAATTCTAAAAGACCCAGCGGTGCAAACAGAATCAAGATTTCATACAATTAAGTCCGTAATTTCATGTTAAAAATGGAACTTTTTAGGTGAGAATTATGCGTATGAGCTGACGAGCCCGGATGTTATGATGTCACAGGTGCTCTCACTATTACTGATTACAAGCGCTCGCATACGCGTGCGTTAATTCGTATCGAGAAGCAGACGACGCTTCGGCCTAATTTAGCTAGCAGGCGGCGCTTGTGTACTGTTCTATCCATGTAGATATCTCAAATTTCACTAAACCAAATCGCACCAAAATTACAGGATATACTTCAAAGCATATTTCAAAGTATTCTCTTGTATTTGAACGAAATCAGTAATCGAGAAGTATCAATATTGACGTCGACTTTCAAGTCGTCACTCAAAAAAAAAAAAAAAACTCACTCTTCGCGAGAGATCTTGGCGAACGTAAGATGCACAAACTAGAACTGAAGTTAGCCGACTAGTACTGTGCGAACGGGGAATTTACGCGAGAACTAAACTCAAAAGTGTAATGATTTTTGCGACTTGTGTGATATAGGAACTACATTTTTCATTCAACCTACCACAACTAATTTGTAAATTCATTTATTGCCCCCGATTACTTGAAAGATTTGTCTCATGATATTAAATTGCTAACTTTAATCTGTGCGTGCGCAGCAGGTAGGTAGGGCCTGGCCGCAATCACTCATGTTAGTCGTAGAGCAGATTATTTTTAGCGACGCCGACAGGAAAGTCGACATCCACACTTACGCTTCCCGACATGTGATTTGTTTCCAATTAACGTGAGCTGTTGGATATGAATCATAAAGTATTTCCTGTGAGTTTGGTGCCATTTGGCAAGGTGAATTTTGAGATATCTACATGGATACGGAAGTACGCTGAACACTATACCTACACCAGCGCTGGGATCGCGAAGCGGCGACACTGTGTTAGAATCTACGTGGTTAGGCCACTCTTCCGAGATATGGGTCCTAGTAGGCCTACTGAAACAAACTGTTAGATCTAACATTAGTCCTTGGTGTAAATAACACCACTATGAGATCTATCTCGACTACAAAACATCGGAAATCCATAAAGCAGATACCTTACCTGAAAAATTCAGCACAGGAACAACAGTGCCTGCAGGACAAGGGTCCAGATGTAGATCTGGAGTCTGGACTTTCGTCTGGACTTTCTTCAAGTTCTGGCAGCAGGCGTATGTATACTATAACGTTACGCTTTGCCTTATTAGCGCTGTGCACATAGGGCCTACAGCTGCAATGTCGACGGTGAGTGAGTGCAGGGCCTACTCATCAAAACTTGGACTGCCACGTAGAACCTACTCCTTGACTGCTCAATAGTCCTAGTCCTAGTTCTAGTATTTCAGAGTCTATGTGTACTGGGTACCGTTTTCATCTTACTAAGCGTAAATCGTGCGTGCCGTTGACAGCGCAGCGGCTGCCAACATTGGAAACTAGTTTAGAGTGAGACTCTCATAGGCCAATGCTATAATTTAGGAGTCAAAATGAGTGAGATCAATTGAAATGCATGCAAATGAAATAAAGTTTTAGAGTGAGAAAGGACCAAAATGAGTGAGTCTCACTCTCAATGAGTGAGAGTTGGCAGCCCTGCGTTGAAGAGAGTCTATCTACATTTGGATTTAGATTCACTCAGCCCTCATCTACATTAAATAGTTTGAACTGGCGAACCATCGCTCGATCATGATCATCAATGCGTAACGTTTCTTACACACAGTCTTCTCTGGGCAGCACGTTAGGATAACGATGCCAATTTCATTTTGCATATCTGGAATTTCCCCACAAGTTTTATCTAAATAAAAAGCTGTTGAAGAGATTGCTTTTAAAGATTAATAGATATTGTTTAACATGTTTATTATAGCTCCATATTGCAATTATACTAAATAACAGCTTTTGCAGTACTTCGTGTGGGATTTCATCAGTAAATTGGCATTATGTAGTTCGTCTTGCCTAAGTTTTTGTTTTGTTTTGTTTTGTTTATGCATTGAACATAATTTCTCCTTATTTAATGGAAATGAAAATAAAGTTGAACTTGAACTTCAACTTGAACTAAGTCGGAGTTGTTCACCAAGAGCACCCATGACGTTGGCCAAATTGCGTGGATCGTTTTCATGTTTATCAAAAATTCATTACAGGCTTATCCTGGGTTATAGAATGCTCTCTTTCCAGTAGTAGGCATCAAAAAATGTAGATTAGAATTATCAGACAATTAGAAAATGTCAGTACACTTTTCTTTTAAGGCATTGTAGGGGCTAATCATTATTTACATACAATGAACAATATGTTGTGGAGTAATTAGGTACGTGTGAACGGCTGCCAAAAATCATTGGCATAACTAGATGCTAGATGAGGGCTTCCCTCAATGCCTCGTTAAAGACATCGAGTGATGGGAAGATTGCAGGATCTTTCTTTAGGTTGTTCCATTCTCTGCAGGTGCTGTGAAAGAAGGATAAAGAGAAAAATTGTGAGCTGGAGTGTGGGATCCCGAATCGGCTTGCACGGCCTCTGGTATTTGATGTCAATGGTGTGAGCTGGTCCATCCAATCAATATTCATTCATTCATTCATTCATTCATTCATTCATTCATTCATTCATTCGTTCTTTCTTTCTTTCTTTCATTCATTCATTCATTCTTTCTTTCTTTCATTCATTCATTCATTCATTCAGAATGAGATGGTCGAGATAGTTTGCTGAAGTTGATTTATCTACTATCTGGTAAAGCATTGTCTTTTGTTTCATTTGTGCTTATATAATATAGTCAGGTCGTTTAGTGAAATTACCGTTACACGGCGGATAAAAGCACCACATTTGGAGAAATAGGCCCGAGGACTAATACCCAATGGTATTAGAGTAGGAGCCCTCTGCAATAGACTTTGTTTAATTACTTTTAAGATATAAATACTGGATTTTAATTTTCAAGGGATTTCAGCAGGCATAAAACTTCGGTTAATTTCGTGAGGAGCCAACATTCGTGAAAGCAAAATGCGCGTGACATACACAATGCATTGAATGCTAGTGGCAATTCGTAGAAGTTTCTTGCCGCGGGGAAAAGAAAAAAAAAAGTAAAAAGCAGTCTCCTCTCATTCGCGAAAGCTTCATGCCGCGAAAGTAACTTACGTATCTGAGGCAGCATATATAGTACAAGTTGTATCAGAAAAGATGTTCAGATGTGTTGATTTCTCTTTTATTATTCTTTATGGAACTTGAAAACATGAACACACTACCTATTGAATTCCATGAGCAACAAAGCATTTGACACATGGAGGTTGTTGAATTAATTAGAGATTTATAGTAGAACATTCTGTTGAGGTACCATTGCAGTGTGACCTACTCTTCCTAGTTTAGAGTTACGTACAAATCAAAGGGGCTTGGAAAAGTTTCCTAATGTAAGGGAGGGGGGACAGATCAAAAACCCTTAAACACCTCCCCCCCCCCCCGTCAAAGGCCCAGCAGCCCCCCCCCCCCATCCGCAGCCCCATACGTAACTCACTCTGGGCTGAGAATACCAGCCTGTACACGTAGAAGCAATAGGCCTACTAACTTGTAGGCAACAAGCTTTCATGAATGAAGCCACTGATCATGAATTTGGTGCTTTTATGCGCGCTGCAACAGTTATCTCAAAATGTCATGTCAAGCAACCTATAGGGATGAATTGATTGATGCACCGCAATAAAGTTGATTCTGAGTAGAATTGGAAACACATTCTCCATAAGATATCTTGTGTTTATATCGAAGTTCAACCTACAGTATGTATCAAGAGGTCGTATTTTGTTTTTATTTTTTTTTTAATTCAGCTCACTGAAATGCAGCAAACGGTTTGTGGACGGCTGCCGGTTAGAAATTAATCGACATGGATGCGAATCCATTATCAGTAACAAAATCTGAACGATGCAAAAATTATCAATACGATGCAAAAAAATATCAATAGTCTTCTGTTTTGTATATTATTAGTGCGTAGTTGTGTATGTGAGATGTTGATAGTTCGATGATGATTTTTGTTTAACTTGATATATATTGTGTTATTATATGATGTGATTATATTACACAAAAGGATCGTATATATGTATATAATATATACTATGTAACGCAAAAGGATAGTATATATATATATATATATATATATACTGAGTTTGTTCGCAAAAACCGATAAGTCCATATTTGCCAAATGGAGATACTTGCGATTAAAGGTCAAGAAAAATAATGAGAATAATAAGAAATATTTTGCTTCTTTTGACCATAACTTCAGAAATGTACCTTTATGTAGTGACCGATATATCATTTAAAAGGTATTATTTTGTACTTTATGACAGAGACCGTACTTCAAAATCTTCAAAAATGGACTTATCGGTTTTTGCAAACAAACTCTTCATATATATATATATGACTATAGTAATGAGATTTCACGTATTGGGTCCACGAAGAAATGAACAAACAAATTGGAAATGCATTTTTGGCCAATAGAGTAAAGGTTTATTCGTTTATTCGACTCGGATATTCGGCCCCTTCTTCAAAGAATTGTTCGGTACCGTCATTATTAAGACTCCTAAAACTTGAAGATGTAGGACATCGAAAATTTGAGTCGAATAAACTTTTTTTTTAAAACCAAAAATGCACTACCAGTTTGTTCCTTCATATCTCTCTCTCTCTCTCTCTCTCTCTCTCTCTCTCTCTCTCTCTCTATGTCTCCTTATAACTATATATAATATAATATATATATATATATATATATATATATATATATATATATATATATATATATATACATATATATATAATTATTATACATAGGTTACCGTGCACTACAAAACAAACAAAAAGTCGCACCCCTTGACTTTACGCTGGGACTCAAAAAAAGACGAAATGGGTCAACCGAGTCAATCTTGAGTTTTTCATATTTTCTGACGGCGCTATCCTACATTATTCTTTTGTTTCGGATCATAACATAAATGGGAAAGTGTGTTTTCAGCAGATTTTCTAGAATGATCAGGTACGTCTTAGAGGCCCCTTTTCATTTTTTGAAATCCTTTGCACACTCTTCACTTTCAAGTCTAATAACGTTTGAAACTATAATGCTACTGCTTTGAAAGTTTGCTTTAATCATGGATAAAAATCTGTTGATAGAACATGATCAATTTCAGCCTTATTTGACATTTCTTTCATTGTTGTTGCTCGGGTGGTTTACGTCCTGTGTTTTGTCCCTTTCATCGCACAGTTAGTGCAGCTTGGTAAAGACCAAACACTTGAATAGGCCCTGTACTTCAGAGCCTCAGTCTTTCCTCAGTTCACACTTTTCCAGATTGTGCGCTTTCTTTCCAGTATTTAATTAGGTTAGAGAAGTCCATTTGTATTGAGTTATACATAATTTTAAAACTTTGAGTCTGCTCTTTCAGAATCTGCCCTTAACTCAAATTCCATGTCTGGCAACTTTTTGTTGGTTCTGTGATGCAGGGTCATATACAATATGTATGTTTAAAAAAATGAAGAGTTTGTTTGCAAAAACCGATAAGTCCATATTTGTCAAATGGAGATACTTGCGATTAAAGGTAAAGAAAAATAAAGAGAATAATAAGAAAAATGTTGCTTCTTTTGACCATAACTTCAAAAATATACCTTTATATGTAGTGACCAATATATCATTTAAAAGGTATTATTTTGTACTTTATGACAGAGACCGTACTTCAAAATCTTCAAAAAATGGACATATCGGCTTTTGCAAACAAACTCTTCATATATATATATATATGTGTGTGTGTGTGTGTGTGTGTGTGTGTATATAATGGTAATGGTGATAATGATGATTATGAAACAGCATTTAGACAGCGCCATTTATTTGCAGAAACATTATACGGCGCCCTGCATCCTCAATGTGTCATATATCACTCACAAAGACGCATCAATATATTATTTGTATGAGTACCACAAGCATTCGGGACCCAACATACAGTCGTAGACACACATGAAGATTCGCTAAGAGAAATGGTATTTACGCAGTCTTTAATTCATACTTGTGAGTATAAGGTTCAAAATGACATACAGATTATATCACGTAGAGTACGTAATGTTTTGGTATAAAGTAATAAGCAGCAAGAATGATGTCAAGATAGCAGCCATTGGTAGCAAAAGCTTCATATATTGCAAAAATATATTGAAATCATTTTCGTGTGAGATTTTACAATCTACACTGTAAAAACATGGGTGTTAGATTTAACACCACGGGTGTTAAATCTAACACCGATCAAACTTCAATAAAGGACCACACCCACAGGTGTTAAAAATGCACTGTGATGGTGTTGAAAAGTGTTCACATGACACTTCGTGGTGTTAATTTGACACTGTACCAGGTGTTATTTTGACACAGTACTGGTGTTAATTAAAAAATGACACCACATGGTGTTGATTTGATACTTGTTGGTGTTGATATCAATGGTTTAACACCCGTCCAGCTTCAATAAGGGACCACACCAGCTGGTGTTACTTTGGTGTAAAATTATTTTCACATTTTTTGAAAAATCTAGTATTTTAATGTAAAATTCTTGATCGCCTTGTTTAAATTAAAAATCAACAAGAAGTGCAGTTACTAAGAAACTCTTCAAAAAACAGTTTAAAATTTGGATATGACACCCGGGGGTGTTAATTTAACACCATAAATGAGCACCGAAAATTTAACACCAGCTCGGTGTTCACTATTTAACACCGGACTTTTTGCAGTGTACATTTTTTTTTGTGTGTGTAATTGCACAATCAACGATATTGATACTCCTGATTTTTAGTTTTAATAGCATTTACCATTTCATTAACCTATTAAGTCCAGGGGAGAATCTCACAGCATAAAATATCACCCTTTAAAAACAAATTGCCAGCTCTAACGTCACTGCCTTTTTCGTTTTGGAGAAATGTTTGAAGGAAAACCGCAAGCATGTAAACTCATGGCCAGGCATTTAGCAACTAGCAGGCTTTTAAAATTCCAAATGTCAAATCATCAAAGTTGAACATCAAAGGGCAGGGACAAAAGAGGATGCTCACTCTATCGTTTGAAACACAATGGATACATGTTCCAGCAATTATACCGTAACTATGCAGCACCGAACCACACACAAAGGCGCTTTCTGGGACTTGATTCATTAAAGAAAATTAATGTCTCCGTAATTTCTACCGGATGGCATCTGACAATGTACAACATACACTTGTGTTTAATGGATACACATCTAGAGCAAGGTTGAACCAGGTGTTAAGTCTCAATGCAGTGTTCACTTAAAAGACATAAATAGCACCGAGTAATAACATAAATCATACACATGGAAGTACAGTAGACACTGACTGTTATGATAAAAACAACATAAAACAGAACCAAACCAAACACAGCACCATGATTAGTAACACTTTGTACGTAAATACATGTGCAGAGATCCTTGACGTTCCGAGTATAACACAGTCGGTTTGCATCAATCTGATTTGAAAAGCCGCTCAGCTCATGTACACAGTATGAAAAGAGAACACGTACAATCCTCTACCGGTGGAGTCATTACATCTCCTCTCCTCCCTTTCCCGTTTATACTAATTTATGCTATTGCTCCTAGCATCAGTTGCCTTACGACCTCAGCATTAGGTATATAATACCAATAGCTCTCCAGTTTAGAGTGGAGACACGTCATAAAAGTATTTATCCTACCAATGAGACACATGAATACTGTCCACCCCCCCCCCCCTTACTGAGTGAAAACCAAAAATAATTATAATTATATAAATACATATATATATATATATATATATATACCCACTATACTATAATCTTTTCTGCGTGACTAGCAAAACAACATAAACACCTAAAGAGGGGCTAAGCCACCCCCTCCCTCCACAAAAAAAGGAGGGGAGGGGATTCAAACTCCATACCCCATCACCATCCGTAATTGTGAGCTATAATTGTGAGCTATAGGCAGCGGGCGCCCCCTCCCTCCAAAGCGAAGAAATATATACATGTAGCTACAAACGACAGTTTTTGGACTGTAAAATGTCAAAATTTTCAAGCTCGCTCGCTTCGTTCGCTCGCATTTAACCGTTATATGCCATTCTCCTGATGTTAATGCCAATAATTGCCAGCAGTTGCGCCCGGTGCGCCCCCCCCCCCCCTGAATTTCCAAAGCGAAAAATATAGCTACAAACGACAGTATGGGACTGTAAAATGTCAAAATTTTCAAGTTCGCTCGCTTCGCTCGCTCGCATTTCATCATTACGCCATTCTTCTGATGTTACTGAGAGCAATTGCCAGCAGTTGCGCCCGGTCCCCCCCCCCCTTCTCCTTAATTTCCAAAGCGAAAAATTATAGCTACAAACGGCAGTTTTTGGACTGAAAATGTCAAAACTTTCAAGCTCGCTCGCATTTAATCGTTATGCAATTCTCCTGATGTTGTTGTCAGTAATTGCCAGCAGTTGCGCCCGGTGCACCCCCTCCCCTTAATTTCCAAAGCGAAAGAATATAGCTACGAACGGCAATTTTGGAACTGTAAAATGTCAAAATTTTCAAGCTCGCTCGCTTCGCTCGCTCGCCTTCAACTGTTATATGTCATTCTCCTGATGTTACTGCCAGTAATTGCCAGCAGCGTTGCGCCCGGTGCCCCCCCCCCCCCCCCTCCTGAAATTCCAAAGCGAAAAAATATAGCTACAAACTGACAAACGGCAGTTTTGGGACTGTAAAATGACAAAATTTTCAAGCTCGCTCGCTTCGCTCGCTCGCATTTAACCGTTATGCCATTCTATTGATGTTGCTGTGAGTAACTGCCAACAGTTGCGCCCGGTACGCCCCCTCGCCATAATTTCCAAAGCGAAAAAATATAGCTACAAACGGCAGTTTGGGGACTGTAAAATGTCAAAATTTTCAAGCTCGCTTGCTCGCATTTAATCGTTATGCAATATTCTCCTCATGTTGTTGTCAGTAATTGCCAGCAGTTGCGCCCCGTGCACCCCCTCCCCTTAATTTCCAAAGCGAAAGAATATAGCAACAAACGGCATTTTGGAACTGTAAAATGTCAAAATTTTCAAGCTCGCTCGCTTCGCTCGCTCGCATTCAACCGTTATATGTAATTCCCCTGATGTTACTGCCAGTAATTGCCAGCAGCGTTGCGCCCGGTGCCCCCCCCCCCCTCCTGAAATTCCAAAGCGAAAAAATATAGCTACAAACTAACAAACAGCAGTTTTAGGACTGTAAAATGATAAAATGTTCAAGCTCGCTCGCTTCGCTCGCTCGCATTGAACCGTTATGGCATTCTATTGATGTTGCTGTCAGTAATTGCCAGCAGTTGCGCCCGGTACGCCCCCTCGCCATAATTTCCAAAGCGAAAAAATATAGCTACAAACGGCAGTTTGTGGACTGTAAAATGTCAAAATTTTCAAGTTCGCTCGCTTCGCTCGCTCGCATTTCATCATTACGCCATTCTTCTGATGTTACTGAGAGCAACTGCCAGCAGTTGCGCCCGGTCCCCCCCCCCTTCTCCTTAATTTCCTAAGCGAAAAGTTTTAGCTACAAACGGCAGTTTTTGGACTGAAAATGTCAAAACTTTCGCATACACGACTGTTTTCATTTCCAGTTACACTGCTCTCCACACTGTAACCTACTGCCACGGCCCATCTCCATTCTTGTTTATCTTCAAGGTCAATTGGAGTAATCTTCCAGCTTAAAGGCTCGAGGCCTACTTGATAAACAGGGATCTTTGATATAAAGGCATTTGTTGCATCGTTTTTTCTTCATTTCATTTGTTACAAAATCAAGCAACGTTTTCACATTCCCGCCAATTTGGTTTTCTACAAAACCAGCAATGGTGAGTACTTTCCGTCACGTTATCATCTTTCACTGCGTTATCAAAGTCAGAAATCTTGTTTTTCGTGATATTGAATTTCTATAAAATTGTTGGACTATTTTTTACCGTGGAGTTTTGTCCGGAGTTTAAATTTGGCATGGCAGTTACAAATATTCATGAACGAACTGGGTAAATGGGCTAAAACGAAGTACTCTTTGATACCATCATTGTAACATTATCATTGATGTGTTCGTATATTTTGGATTGGATTTGAATTTTCATAATCGCAAATACCAATCGTCAGACATCTGTTTCCTCAAATAGGAAAATTTCAAGTGCTATTTAAACTAAACTGTGATTATAACAATGATTCTTCAATACATTTTGGCGAAGTGCGTCACGTGGCAAAAGCAAGCGTCTAGTCCAGATGCAAAGAAAGCTTATCTTAATCCTAATCAGGCCAAGCTTTTTGGGCTATGCTAAAACCGGAGGGGGGCGAATCTCGCCCCCTCCTCAAGATTTCGGCCTTCAGAGGTGTGATCGCGACGAAGTTTGCCATGCGTGACACTCACGCCGTAATCTACAAGATTGAGTCATAATGTTTTTTGAAACAATCTATTTCTAATTTTAATTAATCAACTAAGCAAGTAAGCCCAAGATAATATTCTAGCCTAATTAAAAGCATTCAGAGTGTTCCTCTTTATTCGTGTATCTGTTTTACCATATTCAACAATTGTATAATAGTCTAAAGAACTTACAAAAATCCGTTAAAATGTATTTTATTGTTTTTTTAAATTTCTTATGTATTTATTTGTTTTTCAACTTTTGTTTTTTCTTTGTTTTTTATTGGAAATTATTACTGCCCACTTTTCTATCATATTTATCATAACATTAATTAAATAAAGTGATCAATTGTTTTAAAAAATTAGGTTTGTATGACTTTCATGACAGAGCACTGATTTCCTTAAGAAACGTACACAAAATCACAAAATTGTGCCAGTTTGGGGGTGACATGCCGTTACAAAAATGTGTAGGAGTGGCTTCGACAAGGTTTGCACGGATGTTACAAATTTGGTCTAAAACGTTGCGTGAGACTTGAACTAAGAAAGTGAAGAAGGCTCACAACGAGGCCTTCTCCCGTTACAAAGTTATAGCGCGAAACGTCGAGGGAGGTGGATTCTGTCCCCCCCCCCCTTCCCTATTACGGTTAAATACTCGAAGAATTGTCATTGTGTGTGTTTGTGTTCATCTGTCTGTTCCACCTCCCTGGTGTATGTGTGTATGTTTGTATGTGTGTGTGTGTGTGTGTGTGTGGGCGTGTGTTTGTATCGTTGAATTCATGAACAAATCAAGTGGCAATTATATGTGACAGCTTGGCTAATTGAATTAAACATATTCAATTCAATTCAATTCATTTCAATTCGATTTATTTATTTCCATAATTCTCATTTATGAATATTACAAAAGAAATAATAATTTTCTCTTGTAATCAATTTGCAAAAGCAAACAATACACATGATAAAAACACAGCAATTGCAGTGGTTAGTCGTCAAAATCGAAATGGGGTTGAACAAAGAGAAGTATGACGGGACCTACATGAAAGCAAGCTTTTTTTTACTGTAAGCCCCGAGTAATACATAGGGAAAAAATAATTTCAACTTTACTTGTAGTCTTGGCAATGCTATTGCTCAGTAACTGATTGTTTTATGCATTTTCTGTCAAATTTGTTATTTTTCATTTTCTCCTGGCGGACCATACTTTTATTTTGTCTGTTCTTGACCAACGCCATGATAGGTAATCATTATTTACTTTTCTCGAATTGCATAGACTTAGATACTAAAAACAGTTTAAAAAGTTACATGTATGTGCTATCTGCGTTTCCCTCTTTGTAGTGTGATATCTTTGCATGGAACAAATTTCTGTAACTCAAAATTCACTTAACCTTCTTTGTAGTTTTGCTAAGTATGCTAAAATCAACAAAAGTTAGATTTGTATGTGAAATTTCATACACATTTTAAACGATTTAGTTTGAAGTTATTCTGGATCTGTTCTTGTTATAGATAACAATTTTCCATAATAAACAATAAATGTTACAAAACTTGATTGATTTAGAGCAAATAAAAACTAGAAATAACATTCATATTATTCTGCGGCGCAGTTCTGTAAACAAATAGAAAAAAAAAAGAAAACTGAGAAATGAGGGGGATTTCTATTAAATGAACTCTCTGGTGACCACGTTTGCAAACCATACTAATTCGATGTAGTACAGTCTGCTATGTCGAAATATTGGGTCCAGTGAGATGGCGTGGCAAAATTGTTTTAATTTTTTTTTTGTTTTTTTTTAGGCTAACCTGGTCAATTGGAGGGGGGGGGGGGGGGCTGTCTGTTTCCTCGTTGTGAGTGACAGGTGACAGCTCCCATGGCATCTTTGATGCACCCTTTGTTTCTTTTCTTTCCGTGATGTGGTCTCTGTGTCAAATGGAAATGACTGCTCAGTTCTTCAAATTTCTGATTATATGGCTCAGTTTTGTGGGTTTCTAAGGCAAGGGTATGAAAAATGAACCTTTGTTAGTGAGAATGAGGGGAAGGTCATGAAATCATGAGATGAAGAGTGATTGTGGAATTACACCTTCCGATAATTGTATCGTTCAGCAATGACCTGATAATGTCAGATCTATCAGACTGTAGAGCGAGTAGAAATGTATTGAGACGTTGGTGATCCTCTTAAGCTTAAAGGGATCGTACAGTTTTGGTTGAGACCTAATTTCAGGTTTCTAACATTTTTTTTTTGTGAAATAATGAAAAAACTCTTATGAAATATGAAAGAGCATGTAATTAATAATAATAATAATAATTCACAACATTTATATAGCGCGTTATTACATAAAATGTCTCTAAGCGCTATGGGAAAAAAACAATAGAAAGGGAAGAAGAGGAAAGTAAAGAAAGAAAGAAAGAAGAAGAAGGTACAGTTTCAGTAATGGTATAAGACATGAAACACAGTAATTCTACGAGGAATTCAATGTTTATTTGATGAAAATTGGTTTTGAAATGTCTGAGATATCCAAAACAAAGCGATTATAATAGAATGTGGGACCCACACTTTATTACGATTGCTTTGTTTTACTTTGTTTTTGGATGGTTCAGTCATTCCAAACCTGATTTTCATCAAATAAACTTTGAATTCCTCTTAAAATGGTATGCTCTGTACTATATCATAAGTGTTTTCTTGGTATCTTGCAAAAAGTTAAAAGCCCAATTCTTATCTCCACCAATACTGTATCATCCCTTTAATGACTTTGAATTCAATCTTACATGGTGTATTTTAATCGCACGAGTTGAATGTCTGCCCTTTTTCATACTATCCCATGGATTAGTATATTTTAATTCTCCTAGATACAAATTCTTAGTATAGAACATGAAAACTTCCCTTTTCATCTCCTTCTAGAAATATCCCCCTTGAAGGTTTCCGATAGCTGATTGCCAAAGACCACATTCATCAGCTTCAAGGCAGAGAGAATTTTGAGATTACCCTCATGTGATGGTTTTCTAAATTGTTGAGGAATTCTGATGCATGCAAAGCGCCACAGAACTGAGCTATTCATACTCCTTTGTTGTTTTAGAGTCATTGGCTGTACAGCAGTAGGCATTTTGGAAGTCTTAATAACTGAAGATGACCCACTCAAGGGCTATCAGGAAAAAGCCTACTCATCCCTTATTCATTCTGTCTCATTCCAAAAATATATCTAGTGTCTACCAAATCTTGTTTCAGTTTGCGGACAACAAACAAGCTTGTGAATGGGATGCCTGGTAGGGTGACCATGGCCTTTCTTGCCATTGGTCATTCCTTGTTTGTTTTCATTCTCTCGAGGCAGCATCAAGTTTTTGAAGATCAACTTCAGTTGTATCAATGCTTACTTTTGTACAGATATTTTACTGACAGGGCTTAAATATAATCATTAACGAGGTTCCACGATGCAAAGTAATGTGTTCCCTGAGAGGCAACAACAAACCGCTTTAGCGTGCAGTTCGCGAACCGCATATACTAGCCTGGCTATATGGGATGTAACGCTATCACGCTTGCCCACATGTATGGGACAGTGGTATACCCCCTTCCCCCATACGCAGTTTTCGCCTCTCAGCATGACTTGATGACGTCATTGGAACCTCGCCCTTACATTTTGAATTTACCGCGACCGTTTTGAATTGAGAGATGGCTGTCGTTTTGCTTGACCAGGAAATGAATTCGGTCTATGTAGAACATTTTTTGGCAAATTCATCTATGGCGCTTTCAACAGTATAATATGTTTTCTATGGCAGCCATCTTGAATTTCATCATTTTGGCCTGTCTAATGACCCACAATTAGGAAACAGCTGTACTGGAATGTTGGACACCACAAGCATGTGCATTCTTGACAATGTGATGCTTCTACAATAATTGCAACCTGAGATATGGGTAAAAACGTGCTGACAGCCATTTTGAATTTCAAGATGGCAGCCTACAAACTGTACAAAACAATCCACAATATCAGAAAAAAGATATATCAGAGTGTCTGACATCACACTCATGTATTTTGCACCAAATTTGAAGCTTCTACAATGCTCACTTTATGAAATATGGGTCAAAATACAGTTTGCTATGGCGGCCATTTGAAATTCAAGATGGCGGCTGAACACGTGGTTGGAAAAAAACCAAAGTTTGCTTGTTTGTTTGTTTTTTTAATTCAGCACCCCCAAATTGACAAAGTTATCTAACAAAATCAATTTTGGCACAAAAATGTCACGGGATTACATAGTAGCCTCTACTAATGTCCGCTAAACATGTTTTTAATGCACATTTTACCGGGACCCACAACTGCGTACCAACCGATCGATGAATCGTTCTATGCCACAGTACACTAAAAGTGTCATCGCTGTTGCTTTGGCTACGGTCACTACTCTGAGCGGCGTCCGACCGAATTGCAGCCTGCTCGGTCGCCGCAGCTGGGATTTAGACATTGCCCAACGATTTTGGGGAAGTCGAGGGGGATTTAAAGGGACATTCCAGGCGATTTTCATAATTTTACATCATGTAGTACATAAATCAACAGCTCCATGTATAGATTTGAGGAATTCATTGTGGTTCTTGAGCAGATAAACAATACTTTGAAAAATCTTAAACGAATTACACTGAACAAGGATGATGACATACAGTAGGAGCTTCACATATTCCAGAAATGTAGCAGTGTAATTCCATTACAATACCCTTGCTTGTGAGTTCACCTGTGTATAATCGATGCATGCCTTCTTCTTTTGTTCTCCTTCCAAGAGCCCCAAGTCATGCATTCTAATGGGGAACCTGCCATGTCATCATCTTAGTTCATTGCAATTTGTTCTGAATTTCGAAAATATTCTTATTTTTCATCCCAGTTATCATAGATACTGAAACTCTGTATAATTAATTTATAGTGGTTCAAATGTAAACATATGAAAATCATTTGGAGGTCTCCTTTAAAGGCATCAGTGCCTGATCGAGTTCAAAACCGGTCGCAGGTCGATTTTGGGGCAAAACTTGGCGAAATCGGGTGATCTACTGTACTTCCCACCTTCGGGCCCGGGGTAACCAAATTAATGATGTCCATCCGCCAACCCGCCAACCTTCCACTGGTCACCGGCCTATCTTTAAGAAATCGTTCGGCAACCGACGCGACGTTTAAATCTTTTAAATCAATCATAAATCACTTTTAAAATCAAGCAAGTGCTCAGTGGCTCCATTTATTCATTCTTCTGTTGTCATAGTCATCGACCCTTTTTATCTTCACCCAACGTGCTGCTTTCGTTCAATCCCTCAGTCTCACGTTCCCCGCTCTCTCCCTCTCTCTCTCTCTCTCTCTTTCACCTCTCTCTGTCTTTCTCTTTCTTCCTTCTTTCCTGCATGACAAGAACTTAGAGCAAGGCTTCGTATACATTAAGAGTTAGCTGGATTTTGTTTACGATTACTGTATAATATAATCATATCATAACATGTGCTGCAATATTATACGCGTGGGGAATGCACCCTACAATTATTGCTTTTTATCATTCCACCCTGTTTTAAGCATTTCCTTACCCTTCGAATATTTTGCAAACTTACCAATTTCGGTTTTGTTTTTTCATATTGAAATGTATTTTATGCATCCAAATATAATTTGTTCCCATTGTGCGTATGCTATGTATGCGCTTGTTTGTGTTATTAAGTAAACGTATTTCATGCATATGCGTATTCGTGTGTTTGTGTGTGTATTTTGTGTGTATGTTTTATGTAACATTTGTAATAATATGTTTTTAAATGGAACAGGCAACGAATAAGTGAATGGATAAACGAATAAATGGACACATGCAGGTGTCCCATATTGGTAGCGGCGGAAATTTCCCATGAGTTATGGGTCGGTCACAATCAAATACCATTAAGAACTGCTATACGAACGTCGACGAACGGTTTTTTTTTTTTTTTTTTTTTTTAGATAATTTCCTAAGATCTTCTTAAGAAGGCAGTACGAAGCCACCTTTCGTAGACCGTTCGTAAGTTCGTAACCTGGTCGATGGTCTTGTCCAAGAGTTTTTTAATTTCGTACGAAACCCTCTCTTCGTTAGGCCGCCATGCGAAGGTCGTACGAACCACGTAAGAACTACTCAAGATTATGTAGGGTCGAGAGACCATAGAATCCTTGAATACTTACGATGAATATAAGAACGCTTTAAGTCGTTCAAAGAGGGCTCCTAAGGCTTTCGTATAAATGTCTTAGAACAGAGATTCGTACGGCGTTCTTACGAAGAAGGCTTTGAGTTTGTAAGGCGTTCGTAAGAGACTCTTGTAAAGGCGTAGGGACACAATGTGTGCCACTGTGAAGTTTTAGGGAGTATAAAGCCAAACGCGCGAAGTTCAAATCCTCACTTTGCAAGGGAGTTTCCTACGAGGTCCTGTTGCTACGGACCTCCTACTGGTCATGTTCGTTAACCTCTACGGGCAATCTCCGCTTCTCACCTGGATCGGGTTTCCAGCACTCTGAAGGGATTATCACCAACGGCGTAAATCCATACTGAGGAGTGGGGGGGATGGTCACCATCACCACGATTACAAGCCCATAACCGGACCGGCGCAGCCTTTTTTTTTTTTGGGGGGGGGGGGTGGGGGGAGAAGCTTTGTGCCCCCCTCCCCCACACACACACTTTACAGGGATCCGATGCCCCACTCTTTTGCATGAAATATAAAGTGGGAGAAAAGTGGCAGCAACAACATAAAGACTTTTTGTTCTTGTTGCTTTTTTTTTTTTGCTTGTCAGACGACTTTCGGCGGAAAATCAGACCTTAAAAGTATGAAAACATTTTTTTTTTTTTTTTTTTTTTTTTGGGGGGGGGGGGGAATATCTGTGAGAGGGAGCGAACGACCGAACGGGGGAAGGGTGTGTATGGGGGGGGGGGGGGGTATCCCTCTCCCACACGAGGAAGATTTTGCATTTTCAGACCTGAAATTCAGCGATCTGGTGCTCACTTGTGGTGAAAATTTTCTTTTCTTTTCTTTAAAAAAAACAATAAGAAAATGAAATATTCACAATATATTATTGAATGACAAAATCGTGGTATTTCAGCTCTTGCTGTGCGACATCACTGTGAAGGCCTACTAAATAATGGGGCCTATCATCGGCGTAGACAGGATTTGATCTTAGGAGGAGCGGTTATGTGAGGGAACGATCGAATCAAGCGAGGGGGAGGGTATGGTAGGGGGGTTTCCCCCTCCTAGGGTGAAATCTCTTTGCGTTGAAAATTTTGACATTTTTCAGTCCAAAAACTGCCGTTTGTAGCTATACTTTTTCGCTTTGGAAATTAAGGGGGGCCGCATCAGGCGTAACTGCTGGCAATTACTGGCAGCAACATCGGGAGAATGGCATAGCAGTTAAATGCGAGCGAGCGGGGCGAGCGAGCTTAAAAATTTTGACACTTTACAGTCCAAAGACTGCCGTTTTGTGGCTGTATTTTTTCGCTTTGGAAATTATGGGGGCACACCGGGCGCAACTGCCGGCAATCGGGCAGCAACATCAGAATGGCATAACGATTAAATGCGAGCGAGCGAAGCAAGTGAGCTTGAAAATTTTGATATTTTACTGTCCCACATGTCCTTTGTGGCTGTACTAGTATTTTTTCCCTTTGGAAATTAAGGGGGGCGCACCGGGCGAAAACTGCTGGCAATTACTGGCAGCAACATCAGGAGAATGGCATACTGATTAAATGCGAGCGAGCGAAGCGAATGAGCTTGAAAATTTTGACATTTTCCAGTCCCAAAAACTGTCATTTGTGGCTGTATTTTTTCGCTTTGGAAATTAAGGGGGCGCACTGGGCAAAACCTGTTGGCAATTACTGGCAGCAACATCAGGAGAATGGCATAATGATTAAATGCGAGCGAGCGAAGCGAGTAAGCTTCAAAATTTTGACATTTGACAGTCCAAAAACTGCCGTTTGTAGCTATATTTTTCGCTTTGGAAATTAAGGGGGCGCACCGGGCGAAAACTGCTGGCAATTACTGGCAGCAACATCAGGAGAATGGCATAACGGTTAAATGCGAGCGAGCGGAGCGAGCGAGCTTGAAAATTTTGACATTTTACAGTCCAAAGACTGCCGTTTGTGGCTGTATTTTTTCGCTTTGGAAATTAAGGGGGCACACCGGGCGCAACTGCCGGCAATTACTGGCAGCAACATCAGGAGAATGGCATACTGATTAAATGCTAGCGAGCGAAGCGAGTGAGCTTGAACATTTTGACATTTTCCAGTCCCAAAAACTGTCGTTTGTGGCTGTATTTTTTCGCTTTGGAAATTAAGGGGGCGCACCGGGCAAAAATTGTTAGCAATTACTGGCAGCAACATCAGGAGAATGGCATAATGATTAAATGCGAGCGAGCGAAGCGAGCGAGCTTCAAAATTTTGACATTTTACAGTCCCCAAACTGCCGTTTGTAGCTATATTTTTCGCTTTGGAAATTAAGGGGGCGCACCTGCTCACAATCACTGGCAGCAACATCAGGAGAATGGCATAGCGATTAAATGCGAGCGAGCTTGAAAATTTTGACATTTTACAGTCTAAAAACTGCCGTTTGTAGCTATACTTTTTCGCTTTGGAAATTTAGGGGACACACCGAGTGCAACTGCCGGCAATTACTGGCAGCAACATCAGGAGAATGGCATAGCGGTTAAATGCTAGCGAGCGGAGCGAGCGAGCTTGAAAATTTTGACATTTTACAGTCCAAAGACTGCCGTTTGTGGCTGTATTTTTTCGCTTTGGAAATTAAGGGGGCACACCGGGCGCAACTGCCGGCAATTACTGGCAGCAACATCAGGAGAATGGCATACTGATTAAATGCTAGCGAGCGAAGCGAGTGAGCTTGAAAATTTTGACATTTTCCAGTCCTAAAGACTGTCGTTTGTAGCTATATTTTCGCTTTGGAAATTAAGGGGGGCGCACCGGGTGTACCTGCTGTCAATCACTGGCAGAAACATCAGGAGAATGGCATAGCGGTTAAATGCGAGCGAGCGGAGCGAGCGAGCTTTAAAATTTTAACATTTTACACTCCAAAAACTGCCGTTTGTAGCTATATTTTTCGCTTTTGTTTGTCCCACTTTTATTTGAGAACCATCCCCCCCCCATTGACGCCTCTATACATATTAGGTTGCTTTTGTTAAGTGAAAGATCTGTGCACACTCTTTGATAAATTAGGGAATATACGTCTATGTCAAAAGTGTACAAAGTTTATCCCTTATCCTGTATAGCGGACCTTTTGCATGTTCATGATTGCAATACAACGATCTGGTGCATAGTTCTGGCGATATTTGGACAATTTTCCATTAAGAAAGTTCGAGATTTGTCCTCATCTCGGAAATTGATTGGTGGATATATGATTTGTCTGTCTAAACACTTCCTTTGGGGCGGGGCAAATGCCTCTTTGCCCCCCATAGATTCGACGTCCCTGATCTTCCCTTGGTATGCCCATAGATGATTGTATCCTGACTGAGTCATCAGTCACTGTCGTTTCTCAGGAATGATTCAGGAAATGGAGGGGATTCAATAATTATGGCGATAAAGTTGTTGTTATTGTTTGTTTGTATGTTTTCGTACATATTTTGCAGATGGTCCCCAGTTACTCGCGTCATAGCATGTTTACATGTAGACCTATACTATTTGACGTTGTCAACGCCTGAGCCATACCTTACAGTGTATGTCGATGTTACTTTCTTCGCGAGCGAGCGAAGCGAGCGAGCGCTTGAGAAAATTATACATTTTCCTACAAGATAGAATACTGTTCAGCTCTGTTACCTGTCTGAAGGCCGGCGTACAAACGTCATGCAATATGCCAAAATTGATACAATCACATTTCTGCTTCCTCCATTTTTCCCCTCAAAATTCAGGGGGGGATGATTGTACAGGCCATCCCCCCCTCCTCCATTTCAGGGGGGGATATATCCCCCCCATCCCCCCCGGGATTTACGCCCATGATTATCACACCTTTTTTGGGCAAGCTGTAATGTGACTTGCGTGGGACATTTTCTTCTTTTTCTTTCTACCCGGGGAGGTCTTTGTAGAAGTCCCGCACCTGAGAGAATCGATACAGCACGTTGTCATGATCAAAACTTGCCCCGGACCTGTCCACCCAGAACACATTTAGACCAGAAGGAGGCCCGCAGCTGCCGCAAGTCACAGAGATTTAACACGCTCCAAGTACGTAGGTTGTATGTATATAGATCTGTGCCTATTTTATATGCGTCGACCAGCGTTTAATATGCGGGCATTCCGCGAGAATAATGCGAGTGCTTTACTGACAAGGAACGATGTCGATACCGATCCATGCCCAATATAGCTAGTCAGTTCTGCGAGGGAGTAGAAGCTTGTTCATACACAAATTCATTATTAACGGAACGAACCCGTCCTTGCATTAAATTTTGAAGTCCATGGTGGATTCTGGAACAAGTACAACGTAGACTACAGTTTTCCAAAGAGCACCACATTTTGCAAGATCATATCATTCAACGGTGCCCAAATACAACTCATCCCAAAGGTAATGAATCTACCGGAAACTGTCTCCTCCAAGAGTTGCCATGGAAACCCTTGGATGCGCACTGAGCCTGAACAATGGACTTGTCGAATTCCAGGTAAACCAGATGGTGATATAAAGTTTACATTGTAACCGAGTGATATGTTTAACTGATTTCATGTGGTCATTAAGTAATTCAGCTCGTCGAGTCGGCTAAAATTTGATTACGCTGAGACTCGTAATGTTCTCCCCGTGACTGCTTGGTAAGTAGCTGTATGCCGTCTTTGCATTACATTTTCTGCTGTATTTCTCATGTTCTGTCTGAAAACAACCCAAGCTTCTTTTTTTTTCTCATTACCTTAGAGGATTCTTACTTTCATAAAATCAGACTTTTCAGACTTTTTCAGCAATGTTTTGCAAAAAATAAAATCGTAGCATATATATCCATTTTCCCCTTTCAAATGATATCCCATGCGTAAAAAATGAACAACGCCTCCACGAGAAAACTTTGAAAATATGCTTCCATTTTACCCAGATAGATAGATAGTAAATAAGGAGCCAGATAGCTTTCCCGACAGCAGTCCTGCCCAACTTGGCAGATAACAATTTAGCCTTGATGCTTCAATGAATTAAGGGGGGGGGGGATAAAAAGGATTGTTACAGAGGTTAGGTTGTGAATAGGATCGTAAATTAACACATGATCATGAGCTTGCCTGACCATGCAGCTAACTACAGAGCAAAGGGTGTTCATCAGCGGAATGTTTCGGAAGGTGGGGTGGGGGTAACGGACTGAAAAAAAAAAAACTTTCCGAATCCATCCCCCCCCCAAAAAAAAAAAATACAACTTTCTATTTAACATTTCGAGCAATCAAATTAGCATGACATGTGAATTAATTTTCTCTAATGCTATTGCCATCCATTTTTTTTTTGTACATTCATCTTTTTCTTCTTCTTTTTTGGGGGGGATCAAAATATGTGATCGCGCCCATGACCTTTTCAATCCATGCTTAGCGCTGTGTAGAGGTAAACATTTTTGTGATATCGATTTCATGAAATCCTATTCAAGGCTTTAATTACAATCATTGAAAGAACCCAAATCAGAAAAAAAAAAACACGTGTGTTTTATCTTATTTTGAGTGTTTTACGTTGCGATATGAATCCCTTTTTTTTTTTTTTCATAGATAGCGTAATGTCTTGCTGGGAAAATATTAGGGTGTACATTTGTTGTTCTATTTTGCATTTTTCTTAATCGGGTAGAGAATGCAACGCACACAGGGATAATGCACACAAGGATAGTGTTTGATATGCTCATTTACCTTCAGCGTGGCTCCGTGACTACAAGTTGGTGAAGGAGAAAGGGTGTAGAGCCCACAAATGTCGAAATCGTCCACTAATGTCAAAATTACCACAAATGTCATAACACGTCAACCACAAATGTCAAAATTACCACAAATGTCATAACACGTCAACTACAAATGTCAAAATTACCACAAATGTCATAACACATCAACCGCATATGTCAAAATTACCACAAATGTTATAACACAACAACTACAAATGTCAAAATCTGATTAATCACAAATGTCATTGCACGTCGACCACAAATGTAATATATATATATATATATATATATATATATATATATATATTATATATATATATATATTATATATATATATATACTGCAATTGTCACAACGCCTCAACCACAAATGTCAAAACTAATTGCCTGCATGAAATTAATGAAAAATAGTGAATCATATTACATTATGATGTGATCATAGTTTGTCCAGGGCGGTGGGAAGAGACTCTTCCCCGACGCCCCTGGTCTGTCTGTCCGTCTGTCTGTTATAATGGGATGAAACTTGGTGGGTTGATGAAGGTTGATCTCAGATTTACCCGCTAATGTCATAACGCGTCAGCCGCAAATGTCAAAACTCATTGATTATATTATAATAGTGTTCATGTAAATAGCACACATTTACATGAGATTACACCATAATTTTCTGAGTTCACTTAGTAACTTTTGTGGAAGCTCTCCTTTTCTTTTCCTCGTGGGTCGGCGGATATAGGGGCACCGCTCTCCCCTCCCCCATATGTTTTTGTTCGCGGCGCTCACCGGCTGATGACTTTATATGTATGTATGTATTATATATATATATATATGTATATGCAGGTTTTCCAGGTCAAATGTCCAAAACCAAATGTCATAAAAGTAGTTAAAATGTCCATACAGCTCAATAAATGTTCATGACAGAATATGGTTTCAAATTAGACAATTCAAATGTCCACTTAGGTATGAAATGTCCGCATAGCATAATTATATCAAATATCAGACAAGAGACAATGCAGTTCAAATGGTGCATAGCAAAATATTACAAAGAATAATGCTCTAGAAAGCAAATGTCAAACAATGTTTTCAAATGTATATTACCTACTAGACAGTGCTTTTTTGAATTACAAAATCATTATTTCACATATGTAATTGTATCGTTTAGGACATGTTTCCGAGTGAAGTGTCCACCCATTGTTCAAATGTTCATGTGCATTGTAAGAGAGATGAATGAATGTCCACAATATAATACAGTTAGGAATAGGCAGTTCAAATGTCTCTATGTAACACATGTCAAAATCAGACTAGGCAGTTCAAATGCCGCATAGCCAAATAAGTATCCAAATGACTTGAGCAATGTCCCATAAGGGATATCAAACGTTGCCTAGTGATTTCAAATGTCCATAGTCTTAAAAAATGCTTACCTGAACCACATAAAACCGTAACCTTACATGCATGAACGTTTTTCTTCAGTAATAAGTCTTGCATGTACTTACTGCATACACAAACACAGGGCCATTTATACGGTGTCAAGATAAAACATAGTTTTTATTTAAACTTTTGTATAAATGCATACAAAAATCAATAAAGCTAAACTTACATCTCATGATAATCTCATGATAACGGTGTGACTTCCTTACGTGCAATTTATTGTTTCATACAAAATTATGAGAATTTCTGGCTTGAGACCAATTACTTTAAAACATGACGGAAGTCATTTTCTTCAGATTGTTTCTTGTGATATTTTGCATCATCTCATACATGTAGATAGATAGAATAGTTTATATACAGGACGGCCGTTCTTGTACTCCCTTTACTGCAATTGTGCAGTAGTTCAGAAAGAAATGTAAACCTGTCATTTTGATGTTAATGTCTTAAGTTTCAGTTTTCTAAAGAACGTTTCACTGCCCTCTCAGGCTTGTCGGACGGAATTTGAAAGTTGAACGGTTTCAGTTGGGGTTATCACCCTTTATCATTTATCCCATTTTTTTTTTTTTTACTTTTTTACTTTTTTCTTCTCCCTCCCTTTTCCTTTTCGGCTAAAAAGCGGTACAAGTCATACCTTACCATTCGCTTCGACATATACCTGCTTTTGCATTTTCTGAACTTTTTTCAAATATCAAATTGAAAATCAAGAAGAGAAACGAAGTTATTTTTGTGATGTCATTGAAATTGTGTTGCATAATGTTGTCAGTCTCCATAGGCAATGCTTATCATCGAGTTTTCTAATCAACGGATATTTTAATTACCTATGTCACATTTGAATTACCTATGACCGACGTGATACTCTCATTGACCTGAGATGACGAAAGAATTTCTATTTTATGGACATTTGACTTGGCTATGGACTGCTTATGTACCTATTTAGACATTTGATTTCCCTAATGACATCAGAATGACTATCACACTTGCTTCGGCAAAGAATTTGATTCAGACAACCTATATGTTTTTGTGCGTACACAGCACCATACATCAAATGCCAGACTACAATGGCAAGAAATATGACATTCATTGAAATCTTTGCACACCTACAAAAAAAAAAAAAAAAATACCGAAAAAGAAAGTACTTGTTAATCTAATGTCGCATATCTCATAGTTTTTTTAAGAATAGAACTGTTCAGGCTCGAACAATTTACTTCCTTGGTCAGAACAAAAAACAGGAAGTCACTCTTCTTGAGAATGATTTTTAACTCTTTTGCATCACCAGGAAAACGTGATATATTAGTTCACTTTTTTTTTTGCAGTTCATAGATGATTTATTCACCTGTCATTTTACTGCAAATGCAAAATTGCTTCTCAAGTTGCAAATTTCTAAATTAATGTTTCAACACTCTTTTGAATTCCGTGGATAAAAATAGTGTTCTTCAGAAAAAGGAAAAAATGAGTGAGACTCGCCCTGTTTTTAATAAAGTCATGACAATGTCTCTGAATGAAAACGCAATTGTCTGCGCCTGCTAATGTTCATCAGGATATCATATTCTTGAGAAAGGTATCTTTGCTGTGTTTTGGAGTCAACTAATATCTAAATTACTTAAGTGGCCTCTGAATCACCTTTGAATGACGCGATATGCTCTCATTGGCCTTAGGTGACGCGATAATTTACATTGTGTGAATATTTGACATGAATATTAACATCTTACTTACCTTACAGGATATTGGTTCGCTATTAAGGTGGACATTTGATTTCCCTATTGACATTTGCATTACCTAATATGACGCTTGATCTGATATTGCGGATATTTGACCCGGACAACCTATATACTTTTTTTTTTCAAAATAATAACAATGCTGACAGAATAGTGAACGGCATGGCTTTTTGAAGGTTAACAGTTTTTGAACGACAGAAAATGTGGCATTCGTGGTATTTACGCCTATTTTTCAGCACATTGTAAGCACACACTCACGTACACATCATTGGTTCCTGTGTAAAGTTAAATTTTGAACAGTGGGTTCAAATTTGACCAAAATATGGAACTTAACTTTGAAATTAATCATGGATTTAATGAAACTGATTCATGCTTTCATATTCAAATCACCTCCAAATATTTTATACTGTTCAGATATTAATCATATCAATGTGTTATCTGGTGTATATTTTTCGAATTAATAAGCGTCAAAAGTGGGAAAAGTTTTTTTTTTTTTTTTTTTTTTTTTTTTTTTTTTTTTTTTTTTTTTGGAACGCCGAGTCCGAGTATATATTATATTCGATTTTCCATTTTTTCTTTCTTGGAAATTAGTCAATTTTTTTATCCTGTAATTGTCATATCAAACATAACATACATTGCATTTCAACTCTTAGTATTTTCATTGATTGCAATTATGTATTGAGTTTGTATTCGTATGAAATGACTATTACGCGTTTATAAGAAGTGAAATAAATGGAATGAAATGAGATAGCATTTTCCTGACTGTCGACGCATCACGAGTGGGTGTAGCTCGACCAACCAAAACACTTTTCTAAATTGGTAGCGTCGACGTTACCCTGGCGACCTGACAGAGTGTTCTGCTAAATAATGTCCTCCCAGTTCTTCTAATCGTGTGATACTGGCTCTTTCCTTATGGATAGCCGTTGACACAACATTCAACAAACGTATTTAGAAATTCAACATTCAATAATTGTTCGCTCGAAAATCTCCTTCTTCGTATTAGGACTGATTGTTAACTTCATTTTGCAGTGCATTATTAAATAATGAATAAAAAAAAGCTAAGGATGTAATGATCGAAACAATTTATTAGATACATGTAGACCACCTTTATGGCGCTTTTTTTTCTGACTTTAAATGACGCGATTTTCAATTTGAATGGCAAACACATTAGCAAAAAAAACACACACACACACACACAGACAAAACGATAAATGTTATCATTTACATTTGATTCTCGTGAGTAAATGTTTGTGAAATTTTCAGAAATTCTACAAATTACACGTGTAAAAGAAAAATCAAATGATTCACACAGTTGCGATACTTTGGTAATTTGAATTCCCAATGTATCCAGTCATGGGGTAAATTTTGTAAAGAGCACTAATTGAACTTTAACAGGTCTGGAATGCACTATACAAAAACCAACTATTATCTTATCTTTATTATTGTTATTATCATCATTACTTTTTGTATCAATGTTATTATTGTTATAATTATTATTATTATTATTATTATTATTATTATTAGTGGTAGTAGTGGTAGTAGTAGTAGTAGCAGTATTAGCATTATCATTATTAGTGTGATTATTATTATTATCATTACTGTTATCATCATTATCATTATCTAAATAATTACTCTAAAATGAATGGTGTTAGCCTATAGTTATTTGTGAGTGTAAGCTTGAAAACGTTTAATAATCAATTTAATCAAATAGATTGCTGGAAAGAGCCGTGTCAGAATGGCGTATGCGAGGAAACCAAGACAAATTTCGAGTGCCACTGTACTGAGGGGTTTACCGGAGACGTCTGTGAATTCGGTAAGAATAAACAAAACTCTGTCCTTCCATCAAGAAATAGGTTGTCGATGTCGCTTGAAGGACAAGTCCAACTTCATAGAAGTGTGGGTTGAGCGAATGCAGCAATATTAATAGAACACATCAGTGAGAGTTTGAGGAAAATCGTACAATCCGTTCAAAAGTTATGAATTTTTGAAGTTTCTGCTCAGGCACGGTTAGATGAGAAGACTACTATAGCTTGTGATGTCACATGTGTACAACGATATAAAGAAAGAATAAAGAAAATTCACCATATTTTCACTTTTCTCGCATAACGCTCATTCGCAGTTATTGCACCCAAGCTTTGGAACAATTTACCCATTCATATACGACAAGCCCTATCAGTAGAATAATTTACGGCACTACTTAAAACTCATCTTTTCCCATATTGATTGCTTCCCTAATTCAGTTACTAGTATTGTATGTGTTTAATGACTGGTTACATTGATTTTTGTCATGTTATTCTTACTTATGTTTTGACCTGTCTGTTTGCCCTCATTTTTCATCTTTCCTTTCGTCTTTTCCCTGTGCGCTTAGAAACATTGTATTAAGCGCGTTACAGATGTAATGTATTATTATTATTATAACAAATGAAAATAAGACGTCTCTCTTTCAGAAGGCAGGGGGAACAATATTACCCTCAACATACGAGTATCTGAATATAAGAATAACCCAGGTCCATGGAAGACCATTCGAGTAAACTTAAAAAAAAAACTTCATATCTTTTTTATTTCTCCAATAATATTTTGTTTAACTGTGGTGGGAAGGCAACATTGTATATACAAATTAGAACATATATTTTTATGGCAATTATATTTGTGAAGAGGCCATTTTGTGTGATGGACTTGGGTCGTTCTTTGAATCATATGGACTCGGATCGTCCTTTGAATAATATACATGATATTCTGCTATAGAGATGAGAGAAGGATGAGAGAGGGCGCTATAATATGAATGTAAAAATGACCCAAGTCTTTCATTCTTACATTCATATAAGATTTAACTCATTCATTTCAGGTACTTTCGGGGGTAATTAGGATTTATTATTTATACACAAGATGAGTCCATACATAAGCTACAATTTCCCATGTCAAGCTGAATTTGGCCAAAAATTGGACTTGGGTCGTTTTTATATTCAGGTCTCCATACGTCAGTAATAAGTACAAGAAAATGTGCACTTTATTCAAAAAGTAAAGTTCTGTGAAATTCTCCTTTTATTTTCCTTTTATTGTTGTACCCGTGTGACATCATACACTGGAGTAGTCTTCTTATCCAGCAATGACCGCGCAGATATTTCATAATTTCATAACTTTGGAATGGATTGTCGGATTTTCCCCAAAATTTCACTGATGTGTTCTAGTAATAGTATTGCATTCACTCAATTCACACGCATGTGAAGGTAGACTTGTCCTTTATTAGGAATATTTATCATTATATTTATCTACGAAGTGCGATCATACCAGAGGCCCAAGGAGAAAAAAACAACCAAACACACAGACGAACAAACAAACAGACGAACAAACAAACAAGCAATCGCTTTCCCCAATTTTATTACAAATAGAGAAGAAAGGCAACCTACCAGCATTCATTTTTTGCATTCTATAATCTTGTACTATTCTATTGTACTATGTACATACCATGGGCGTAAATCCCGGGGGGGATGGGGGGGATATATCCCCCCCTGAAATGGAGGAGGGGGGGATGGCCTGTACAATCATCCCCCCTGAATTTTGAGGGGAAAAAATGGAGGAAGCAGAAATGTGATTGTATCAATTTTGGCATAATGCATGACGTATGTACGCCGGCCTTCAGACAGGTAACAGAGCTGAACAGTATTCTGTCTTGTAGGGAAATGTATAATTTTCTCAAGCGCTCGCTCGCTTCGCTCGCTCGCGAAGAAAGTAACATCGACATACACTGTAAGAATGGCTCAGGCGTTGACAACGTCAAATAGTATAGGTCTACATGTAAACATGCTATGACGCGAGTGACTGGGGACCATCTGCAAAATATGTACGAAAACATACAAACAAACAACAACAACAACTTTATCGCAGAGACTCCAACCCAAAGCACCTTCTGATCTGGAGATTCTCCCGCCTGAAACCCCTAGCAAACGGGAGACTCCAAGTTGATGTGTGCGAAGCGCGAAATTCCTAGGGTTGTAGATGCTCTCTGGTGCTATCTAAGGCTTATTTTTTCAACATACAATAGCAATAAGTAAGAAATCCTTTCCAACGGGAGACACAGAGCCAGGGCGGGAGAAATTAAATCTCAAACGGGAGAACGGGATATTTTGCAAAAATGCGTTTTCGGCGGGAGATCTCCCGTCGAAAACGGGAGAGTTGGAGTCTCTGTTATCGCCATAATTGAATCCCCTCCATTTCCTGAATCATTCCTGAGAAACGACAGTGTCTGATGACTCAGTCAGGATACATCTATGGGCATACCAAGGGAAGATCAGGGACGTCGAATCTATGGAGGACAAAGGGGCATTTGCCCCGCCCCAAAGGAAGTGTTTAGACAGACAAATCATTTATCCCCCAAGCAATTCCCGAGATGAGGACAAATCTCGAACTTTCTTAATGGAAAATTGTCCAAATATCGCCAGAACTATGCACCAGATCGTTGTATTGCAATCATGAACATGCAAAAGGTCCGCTATACAGGATAAGGAATAAACTTTGTACACTTTTGACATAGACGTATATTCCCTAATTTATCAAAGAGTGTGCAGCAGATCTTTCACTTAACAAAAGCAACCTAATATGTATAGAGGCGTCGATGGGGGGGGGGGGGGGGTGGAGATGGTTCTCAAATAAAAGTGGGACAAACAAAAGCGAACAATATAGCTACAAACGGCAGTTTTTGGAGTGTAAAATGATAAAATTTTAAAGCTCGCTCTCTCCGCTCGCTCGCATTTAACCGCTATGCCATTCTCCTGATGTTGCTGCCAGTGATTGACAGCAGGTGCACCCAGTGCGCCCCCTTAATTTCCAAAGCAAAAATATAGCTACAAACGACAGTTTTTAGGACTGGAAAATGTCAAAATTTTCAAGTTCACTCGCTTCGCTCGCTAGCATTTAATCAGTATGCCATTCTCCTGATGTTGCTGCCAGTAATTGCCGGAGGTTGCGCCCGGTGTGCCCCCTTAATTTCCAAAGCGTAAAAATACAGCCACAAACGGCAGTCTTTGGACTGTAAAATGTCACAATTTTCAAGCTCGCTCGCTCCGCTCGCTCGCATTTAACCGCTATGCCATTCTCCTGATGTTGCTGCCAGTAATTGCCGGCAGTTGCACTCGGTGTGCCCCCTAAATTTCCAAAGCGAAAAAGTATAGCTACAAACTGCAGTTTTTAGACTGTAAAATGTCAAAATTTTCAAGCTCGCTCGCTCCGCTCTCTCGCATTTAATCGCTATGCCATTCTCCTGATGTTGCTGCCAGTGATTGACAGCAGGTGCATCCAGTGCGCCCCCTTAATTTCCAAAGCAAAAATATAGCTACAAACGACATTTTTTAGGACTGGAAAATGTCAAAATTTTCAAGCTCACTCGCTTCGCTCGCTAGCATTTAATCAGTATGCCATTCTCCTGATGTTGCTGCCAGTAATTGCCGGCAGTTGCGCCCGGTGTGCCCCCTTAATTTCCAAAGCGAAAAAATACAGCCACAAACGGCAGTCTTTGGACTGTAAAATGTCAAAATTTTCAACTCGCTCGCTCCGCTCGCTCGCATTTAACCGCTATGCCATTCTCCTGATGTTGCTGCCAGTAATTGCCGGCAGTTGCACTCGGTGTGCCCCCTAAATTTCCAAAGCGAAAAAGTATAGCTACAAACGGCAGTTTGGGGACTGTAAAATACCAAAATTTTGAAGCTCGCTCGCTTCGCTCGCTCGCATTTAATTATTATTCCATTCTCCTGATGTTGCTGCCAGTAATTGCCAGCAGTTTTCGCCCGGTGCGCCCCCTTAATTTCCAAAGCGAAAAATATAGCTACAAACGACAGTTTTTGGGACTGGAAAATGTCAAAATTTTCAAGCTCATTCGCTTCGCTCGCTCGCATTTAATCATTATGCCATTCTCCTGATGTTGCTGCCAGTAATTGCCAGCAGTTTTCGCCCGGTGCGCCCCCCCCCCCTTAATTTCCAAAGCGAAAAAATACTAGTACAGCCACAAAGGACATGTGGGACTGTAAAATATCAAAATTTTCAAGCTCACTCGCTTCGCTCGCTCGCATTTAATCGTTATGCCATTCTGATGTTGCTGCCCGATTGCCGGCAGTTGCGCCCGGTGTGCCCCCATAATTTCCAAAGCGAAAAAATACAGCCACAAACGGCAGTCTTTGGACTGTAAAGTGTCAAAATTTTCAAGCTCGCTCGCCCCGCTCGCTCGCATTTAACTGCTATGCCATTCTCCTGATGTTGCTGCCAGTAATTGCAAGCAGTTGCGCCTGATGCGGCCCCCCTTAATTTCCAAAGCGAAAAAGTATAGCTACAAACGGCAGTTTTTAGACTGTAAAATGTTAAACTTTTCATGCTCGCTCGCTCCGCTCGCTCGCATTTAATCGCTATGCCATTCTCCTGATGTTGCTGCCAGTGATTGACAGCAGTTGCCTGGTGTGCCCCCTTAATTTCCAAAGCGAAGAATATAGCTACAAACGGCAGTTTTTGGACTGAAAAATGTCAAAATTTTCAACGCAAAGAGATTTCACCGTAGGAGGGGGAAACCCCCCCTACCATACCCTCCCCCCCCTCGCTTGATTCGTTCCCTCACATAACCGCTCCTCCTAAGATCAAAACCTGTCTACGCCGATGATAGGCCCCATTATTTAGTAGGCCTTCACAGTGATGTCGCACAGCAAGAGCTGAAATACCACGATTTTGTCATTCAATAATATATTGTGAATATTTCATTTTCTTATTGTTTTTTTTTTAAGAAAAGAAAACAAAATTTTCACCACAAGTGAGCACCAGATCGCTGAATTTCAGGTCCTTCCCCCGTGTTGCATGTTGTTGCTGCCACTTTTCTCCCACTTTATATTTCATGCAAAAGAGTGGGGCATCCGATCCCTGTAAAGTATGTGTGTGTGTGGGGGGGGGGGGGGAGGGGGGCACAAAGCTTCCCCCCCCCCCCCCAAAAAAAAAAAGGCTGCGCCGGTCCGGTAATGGGCTTGTAATCGTGGTGATGGTGACCATCCCCCCCACTTCTCAGTATGGATTTACGCCGTTGGTACATACCGTTTTCCCCTTTTAATCGTAGAATGGGCTTGACATTAATTCTGACAGTTAAAGGGACTGTACAGTACTGGTTGAGGTGGGGATTCATGTTTTGAACATTTCTAAGTGAGATAATGAGAAACCTCCCATGAAATATGACAGAGCATGTAATTTTAAGAAGGATTCAACGTTTATTTGATGAAAATTGGTTTTCATATGGCTGAGATATCCAAAAAAGTAATAGTAATAAAAGGCGATAGGCCACGCCTTTTATTAGGATCTCTTTGTTTCACCTTGTTTTGGATATTTCAGCCATTTCAAAACCGATTTTTATCAAATAAACTTTTGATACCCCTTAGAATTGCATGCTCTTTGACATCTCATAGAGTGGTTTCTGATTATCTCGCAAAACGTTAAAAGCTAAATCCTCACCTGGACCAGAACTGTACACAAACGTGTTTAATCACAATCATAAGTAAGGTTGAGTGATGGACCTATGTTTATTAATCATTGTAGCACTGAGGAGAATTAATGTATGCCAGACATTTTTTAAGATTCTTCATAATTATTATGTATTCTCACGGTAGCGATGTTCAAGATATTTCTCTTTTAACGATCTCAATTAACTATTGGCGCATGGTTGGGAGATACTTTGTCATACAGATGCCAAATGAAGAATATGGATAGTCTATCTTTTTTCTTTTTATTATATGTCACATCGATACGAGGAATCGACAGTTTTGGATACATAGTCATAATTGATATATTGGTGTGTGTTTATAACAGAATACACCGTTTCTACATACAGGATGTAGTGTCCTAAAACGTAACGCTACTGAAATTTGATAATAGTTTTTTTATTGGAATGTGTTGATAAGGCAGCCTATACTGTCAACTTAATCTTATCATCCCTTTATTGTTTTTGTTGTGATGTTTCACACCCTGATTTTGTTTGTTTGTTTGTTCGGTTTTTTTTTTTTTCATCCATCGCAGAGCACGATCTGGTATACTAGAGACTAACTGCATGCTTGAATAGGTCCTCCATTAACGCAGCATGTTTGCTCAGTATTACACACACTTTTCCAGAGTGTGTACTTTCTTTCCACTATTAATTAGATAGGTTAGGGGAGTCCATTTGGATGGAGTTGTACACAATTTTGAAGCTTAAAGTCCTTTCATTTAGAATCGGCCCTTACCTAATATTATATGTATATACACACATATATATGAGTATATGAATATAAGAACGACCCAAGTCCATGGAAGATCATTTCTAGTAAAATAAAAAAAAACTTTCCTCTATACATCGGATAGCACTAAATATTATGGTAGTTTATAAAAACCTCATTTACAACAGATACTTACTTCATGTAAGTAATTGGACATGTTTGCAACTATAACAGTCAGGGATGTTTTATAGCTACCTTCCTTATTCTAAACTGGTGTGTCTTCATTTTGTGGCATTTCTAAATTACGTGAAATGTTGAAATCAATGTGGAACTTATTTAAAGTTAAAATGAAGACATTCAAGGGTATAGTCGATTACTCAAATTTCCCTCAAAAACAAATTTACGCGGAGTCGGGCAAGTGAAAAGCTTGTATGAGAATCAATTGATTCTTAAACGCATCAATGATATTGAGTTAGTCTCTCCGTGCACCATAACTAATTCATTCAACGTGTTTGATAGAATCGTATTTCTATTGTTAGTGTTTCTGACTATACAATGTTTAATGCATGTGCCTCTGAACTCTGCCTGCTTATAATAAGAACGACATAAGGATCAAAGCCAAGCAAAACAAAGAAATAAATGCGTGCATGTTTACGTCTCTCGCTCCTCAACGATATCAGCCTTGTCTTATTGTAATTTTATAATTTGAATAAATCTTGCCAGTTATAAAAACAATGTGATAACTATACACATTGTTATGTGTCTTTCGCGACTGCATTATGGGGGTTGGGGTTGGGGTAGGGGTCTTGAGATGAAAAGTCTATTATTAGAGGAAAAAAAAAACAACGAATGTGCCGATGTTCCTGTAACAGTTAAAATACATATTACACTGCACTTTATACCTGACTTACTACAATGCATAAATGTGCCCGTGACACTTTTTTCTTCCTTTTCTTCTTCTCCTATCATATAATGATTATGCAAATATGTATTGCCCCAATGATGTCATGTGCAACCAATAGTTTGAAACTCTCAATACGCGTATTTTGTAAAAATTGATGAAATGTTGTGAAAAAGTCACATTTTGTTCTTCTATCATTGCTATCTCTGTTTGGTGTGTGTGTTTGTATGTGTTTATTGTTCATCTCTTGGGGCAGACTCCACTGAAATCATATGCAAGAAAGAGAAATGGACCTTGGGGATGTGTCCTACAGGAAAAACCTTGCCGATCCCTGTCACCCAGTCTTACGTCCTCGACATAGTGAATGCAGTGAGAGACCAGTGTGGTGATCATGACGTCATCTGGTTGGACTGCACGTGTTGCTGGCCTTCGGATCAGACATCATGGACCTGGTCGACCTTGGACTTTGGCAGTGAAGGTGACTGGCGATGCGGGTTTCCTCTTAACGGCAACTGTGTCCTGTTAAGCAGTCTCAGTCTCTTTGTGGACCAGCCTCTTAGTAAGTGCACTTGTCTACACTGTATAGGTCTATCATAAAAGTCAAAGCAAAAGTCTTGCATGGAATGGGGAGGGTAGGTGAGAAGGTAGAATCTAATTAGGCCTACAAGAAAATTTACTATTAAAGGCTATGAATCTCTACCAGTCTACTTAGTTACACGTCCTCCATGAGACTGATCTCTTGATATCAATGAGTTTGACTTTTTTCAAGGACAACGATTAATCTATGTTTTCATGATTTCTCTGCTTGTTTTTTTTTTTCTGTTCATTTGTTTGTTTGTTGTTTGTTGTTGATTTTTATTTTTACAAACTGCGTATTGATTTTATGAACCCTGGTATCTCCAATCTTTCAACATTAGTGATTTAGAAAAAAAAAAAAACTATTTGGGGGTGATTACATCATCAATCTTAGTTTAGATTTCTGCATCGTCCATCTGTGAAGTTGGGGGATGCAAGAAAGTTTTCTGTGATTGCACTATAATGTCACTGAATATTTCATATTATTCGCATGATACGGATAATTCAGTCCTCAGTCATCGTGATTACTTTCCATTTTTGCTATGTATCGAAATGGATAGTTTACATTAGAACATGCAGATGGATTATAATCATTAATATATCTATTATTTGTGTTTCTTTTTTAACATATCGTTACAAAGTTTGTTCATTGCCTCCGCCAAGGAGGTTGTGTTTTTGTTTTGTTTATTTTGTTTTGTTTCCTTTTTTTTTTGCCAGCGATGATAATCATGAAAGAAAGATATTATTCAGAGGTTCCTTTTTCCGACATGTTTGTTAATTTACAGATCAGCAGTTGCGATCTTAACAAATTTAATTTGTAGAGGGAGACAAACTGAAGAAACTCACACGTGATGATAATTATGTTTGGCTGTCATGAACGGAAATAGTATTACAAATGTACCTCTAAAAGAAAGCTGAGAATGCACAAGAAGAGGTTATCAATTATTTTGATAGTGATGTGGATCAACCCCCCCCCCCCACCCGACGCCTGCAGGAGCAAGGATTGTTGCATTTTCGTTGTTGTTTTTTTTTTTTTTTTTTCCGGGGGGGGGGGGGGGGGGTGGGGATCCTTAAACATTAGTAGACTCTCCGAGTCCATCATGAACGCAAGATGGCGCGCTTGCTGTTGCGACCGTCATGGTAGCATTAAGCACTGTTAGCCAGAGAGTAAGTTGAGCAGAAACGGCTGGTTGGCCGCAGGCGGCAGTGACGGTATGTTTTGATGGTCAAGGTATCGAATTATGCAGATAAAATGAATCCAGTACTATGATATGCGATGGAATTTTTTTTTTTTTTTTTCCGGGGGGGGGGGGGGGGGGTGGGGATCCTTAAACATTAGTAGACTCTCCGAGTCCATCATGAACGCAAGATGGCGCGCTTGCTGTTGCGACCGTCATGGTAGCATTAAGCACTGTTAGCCAGAGAGTAAGTTGAGCAGAAACGGCTGGTTGGCCGCAGGCGGCAGTGACGGTATGTTTTGATGGTCAAGGTATCGAATTATGCAGATAAAATGAATCCAGTACTATGATATGCGATGGAAATCGCAACTAGCGTGGAAAGATCTGTAAGGTGGTCAAGCTGAGTTCCGACTTCTTCTTTATTTGAGATCGTTCAATATCTTTTGTTTGAAGGTTATTATTTTTTGATTTATCATCTTTGCAGTATTTGCGCAGAGTGAAGGGGTGCGCTTTGCCTTTTGATAAGACATCAGATTCTGAGCTCGTACCGGGTATTTAATGTTATGAATTGTTATGGGCATGAGCGTCGATGCTTTTTGCCTTCTGTGGGGTTGACGGGGTGAGTTGGAGAGGAGGACAGTTTGGTTGGTGTCTAGTAACGGGGACTACGATGGTCTCCGTGCTCTTGAACACCTCTCGAGAGCGTATGATTTTTATTATGTATCTTTGTTTTATGTGTAGATGATGCTGTTTATAAAGATAACTATACTATAGGGTTTTCTTTTTATTATTTACATCTATGTTTCTTCATTTTTTGACATAATACTGACCACGCATAACCAAACCAACAAGAAGTAGCACGCACTGATTTTGTGTGAAGGCTCAAAATAGTAGAATATTGTGATAAGGATGATTAATTAGAGTCCCTTTTTTCATTTCTTAAAAAAGTATGTACACAGTCTTCACTTTCAACTCTACTAACTTTTAAAAGGTTGGTGCTACTACTTTGAAAGTTGTCATTGGTAATAATTAGAATGTGTAAGGCATGATCAATTTCAGTGTAATCTGACAATCGCTTCATTTTTTTTTTTGGTTTTTTTTTTTAAGATTAACATTTTTCTTCTTTTTTGTTCCACTGACTGCACACACAAAAGGTCACGGTGAGACCAGCACTTCAGAGCCTCTTTTCTCAGTACAGTGGACTCACGTTATAACGAAGTTCTCGGGACCTGAGGTGTTCTTCCGTATATCGAAATATAGTTATAACCCACCAATTAAACAATACGAAACATAGGTCTGATACTGATACCTCCTGAGTTTTTAATCTGTTGTAACTAAAATTTTGTTATAACTATGTTCGTTATATCGGGAATGCACTGTACACACCTTTGTCCTTGTTTGGAAAGTCCATTGAGTTGTGCATTATTATGAAGTCTGTTCTTTCAGAATGTCCCCTCAAATAAAGTTCTGTGTCTGGCGACTTTTTGTTGGTTTTGTAATGCAGGGTTACATACCATAATATTGTACATGCTTTATTTGATCTTTATGAATTTTTGCTTTTGAATTGCTTTGTAAAAAAAAATAATAATAATTTGAATAAAAGACAAAATGAAAATCGTATTTTTTTTTTTTTTTTTTTTACTTAAGTTAGCCATTAAACGTTTAAACATTTCAAGGTTTTGTTGCTGCTGTTGTTGGTATTGCTGTTTCTATTCCGGAATTAGTATTTTCCTCTCGATTCTAGTTTCTGATTCTGATAATCGTTTCATGTGTCTCCTTCCTAAGACCTGCATTACGACAGCCACGGTTACAAGAGATGTCTAGCCGTAGAGATGGTTGATGGCGCCCTACAGTTTTCTGCTCTCACCTGTTTCTTTAATTGGGGAAATGGAAAAGCTCGCAAAGTTTGCTTGTGATCCTTGTTACACTGCAATAATCAGCAGAGTCTAGCAATAGAAAGTGTTGTTATGGTCATGCAGGCCAGGGTACGAGTAAGAATTAACCACTTTAACAAACATTATTATTTACAGCTACATCCATGTATAATTACATACATACAATGCGTAACAAAATATAACTTTGCACAAATGCCTATAATTTTTTTAGATTTTATTTTCATTTGAGATACAAAAGTCGCTATGCACTATGACGATGAGTGTGTATGTGTGTGTGTGTGTATGTGTGGTTTTTTTTTTTTTTTTTTTTTTTTTCTAAGCAGAGCATGACTTTCGCTTTACTGTACGCTGTTGAAAATTGAGTATGTTGCCGGTGGTTAAGTATTTTAAATGTTTTACTCGCTGTCGTGAAGAGTTTTAAAGTCCTGCGGAAGTTGAGGGGTTGTAAACTCCCGAAAATGTCTTTCAAAGCAAACTTTAAGTCATTATGCTTGCATTTTTTCTCAACTACAGAAATCAACTCCGAGATCTGTAATATTAAGTGTTTTGAGAAATAAATTAACAAAATGAAAATACAAGCTGCGTGTTAATACTTCTGAATAGCTACCGTCATCTTTGAAGGTATCAGAGCTACCAAGTCTCACGCATTCTGCGTGAGACTGAAGCATTTAGGGTCTGTCTCACGATCACACGCATTGGGCGAAGTCTGCAACTTGGGCCTATAGTAAGTAGCATAGCTCAAAAGATTAAAGTGAAAGTTGCAATTGAAGGTATATTTCCCTTACGTCTCTCAAAATAAGTTAAAAAAAAAAAAAAATGGTCACTTAAGTATGCACCTGATTGCACCATTAAGAGCTAAAAATTGAAAAAGCTCCCTACCGTGGGAGGCCACAGGGGAAACAACCCCTCCTACACCCTCGCTTGGGCGCACATTGGCGCGCCGATCTAGTTGCCGAGCGATGCCAAGTCATGAAAATCTCACGCATATTTTTTTTTTTTTTTGAACTTGGCATCCCTGAGGTATGCGTTTATTCCCCTAGGCTCTAGGGAAAAGACACATACAGTATATATCGCATTAAACGTCGGTTTGTACATTCAAATCATGGCAAATATTCTTAACGTCGGCTAGCTCGATCAGCTATTATATTAGACATTCGTAGTTTTCAAAACACGCCTGCTTGCTGACGGATGGATAGGAAGCACGGCATTTTTCAAAACACAATTTTGTCACACTCTTGCACATTTTCTATGAACTTTTAAATCCACTCTGAAACCGCAAATACTTTGATTTAAACAATTCTGAAAATTGACTCTGAGAGCGCTAGTACGGTATACTGTTCTTAGTATTACAAAAGAGGTATACTACATTCTCTTGTCTTCTTCTTCTCCTTCTTCATCTTCATCTTCATCATCAACTTCTTCTTCTTCTTCCTCCTCTTCTTCTTCTGTCGAAGTGTATCCTTCATAGTTGAAGATCATTGTACTCTAGAGTGGTGTGCATGCCGTCATGGCACTGGCAGACCGAGCTTGTAAGGGCCAATCATTATTTACATAATAGAGTGAATTGTTGTGCAGTAGTTAGGTATAATTATGCACATGTAAAGTACTGCCAAAAATCATTGGCATATGACTAGATGCTAGACGAGGGTTTCCCTGAATGCCTTGTTAAAGACATCGAGTGATGGGAAGGTTACAGGATCTTTCTTTAGGTTGTTCCATTCTCTCAGGCGTTAGGAAAGAAGTATAAAGAGAAAACTCGTGAGCTGGAGTGTTGGATCCAGAATCGGCTAGCATGGCCTCTGATATTTGATGTCAATGGTGTGAGGTGGTCCTTAAAATTAATATTCATTTATTCATTCATTCATTCATTCATTAATTCATTCATTCATTCATTCATTCATTCAGCCATCCATCCATTCATTCATTCATTCATTCATGCATTCATTCAGAATGAGATGGTCGAGATAGTTATATATTTATCTACTATCTGGTAAAGCATTATCTTTTGTTTCATTTGTGCTTGATTATTATAGTCAGGTCGTTTAGTGAAATTATCGTTACAAGGCGGATAAAAACACCAATTTGGAGATATAGGCCCAAGGACCTATACCCTATGGTATTAGAGTAGGAGCCCTCTGCAATGGACTTTGTTTAAATACTTTTAAGGTATAAATGCTGAATTTCAATTTTCCAGGGATTTCAGCAGGCATAAAACTTCCGTTAATTTCGGGAGGAGCCAACATTCGTGAAAGCAAAATGCGCGCAACATACACAATGCATTGAATGCCAGTGGCAATTCGTGGAAGTTTCTTGCCGAGGGGAAAAGAAAAGAAAAGTTTTCATGAATGGAGCAACTGATCATGAATTTGGTGCCTTTTATCCGCGTTGTAACGGTTATCTCAAAATTTCATGTCAAGCAACCTATTAGCGATGAATTGATTGATGCATCGCAATAAAGTTGATTCTGAGTAGAATTGGAAACACATTCTCCATAAGATATCTTGTGTTTATATCGAAGTTCAACCTACAGTAGGTATCAAGAGGTCGCATTGTGTTTTTATTTTTTTAGTTCAGCTCACTGAACAGCAGCAAACGGTTTGTGGACTGCTGCCAGTTAAAAAATAATCGACATGGATGCAAATCCATTATCAGTAACAAAATCTTAACGATGCAAAAATTATCAATACTTCATTGTGGAGAGAAGAGAGGAGAGAGAGGAAGAGAGATAGTCTTCTGTTTTGTATATTATTAGTGGGTAGTTGTGTATATAAGATGTTGATAGTTTGATGATGATTTTTGTTTAACTTGGTATATATTGTGTTATTATATGTGGCCGTGCACCTCAAAACGAACATAAAGTCGCACACACTGATTTTGCGTGAGGACTTAAAATAAGTGAAATGGGTCAACCTAGCCGAACTTGACTTTTTCATATTTTCTGAAAGAGCTGGTCTTCTTTTACATTATGTAAAAATTTGGTACCTTAAAACGGGCAGGAAAGTGTGTTTTTTTTAGCAGTTTATCTCGAACATTTTTGGTAGAATAGTGTGATTATGTGTGTTTTTAGAATCCCTTTTTCATTTCTGAAAAAAAAAAAACTTGACCACACTCTTCACTTTCAACTCTAATAACTTTTGAAAGAATAGTGCTACTGCTTTAAAAGTTAGCATTAAATATGGACAGAATGTGTTAATGAGGCATGTTTAATTTCAGTTTAATCTGATAATCCCTTCATTGTTGTTACTCTGGTGGTTTACGTCCTATATTTTGTCCCATTTATCGCACAGCCAGCACGGTTTGGTAAAGATTAAGCGCTTGAATAGACACTGTACTTCAGAGCCTCTTTTCTCAGTTCACACTTTTCCTGAGTTTGTGCTTTCTTTCCAATATTTAGATAGGTTAGGAGAGTCCATTTGATTTGAGTTATACATCATTTTAAAGCTTAAAGTCTGCTCTTTCAGAATATGGTCTTAACTAGAAATTCATGTCTGGCGACTTTTTGTTTGTTTTGAGGTGCAGGGTCACATATGATGTGATTATATTACACAAAAGGATCGTATATGTATATATATATATATATATATATATATATATATATATATACAATAATGTAACGCAAGAGGATCGTATATATATATATATATATATATATATATATGATTTTAGTAATGAGATTTCACGCATTGTGTCCACGAAGAAATGAACAAACAAATTTGTGATGCATTTTTGGCCAATAGAGCAAAGGTTTATTCGTTTATTCGACTCGGATATTCGGCGCCTTCTTCAAAGATTTGTTCGGTACCGTCATAATCAAGACTCCTAAAACTTGAAGAAGTAGGACATCGAACATTTGAGTCGAATAAATTAAAAAAACAAACCAAAAATGCACTACCACTTTGTTCCTTCATATCTCTCTCTCTCTCTCTATGTCTCCTTATAACTATATATATATATATATATATATATATATATATATATATATATATATATATATAATTATTATACATAGGTGACCGTGCACTACAAAACAAACAAAAAGTCGCACCCCTTGACTTTACGCTGGGACTCAAAAAAAGGTGAAATGGGTCAACCGAGTCAATCTTGAGTTTTTCATATTTTCTGACGGCGCTATCCTTCTACATTATTCTTTTGTTTCGGATCATAACATAAATGGTAAAGTGTGTTTTCAGCAGATTTTCTACAACCCTTTTTGGGGGAGAGTAGAATGATCAGGTACGTCTTAGAGGCCCCTTTTCATTTTTTGAAATTCTTTGCACACTCTTCACTTTCAAGTCTAATAACGTTTGAAACGATAATGCTACTGCTTTGAAAGTTTGCTTTAATCATGGACAAAATCTGTTGATAGAATATGATCAATTTCAGCCTTATTTCATATTTCTTTCATTGTTGTTGCTCGGGTGGTTTACGTCCTGTGTTTTGTCCCTTTCATCGCACAGTTAGTGCAGCTTGGTAAAGACTAAACACTAGTCTTGAATAGGCCCTGTACTTAAGAGCCTCAGTCTTTCCTCAGTTCACACTTTTCCAGAGTGTGCGCTTTCTTTCCAGTATTTAATTAGGTTAGAGAAGTCTATTTGTATTGAGTTATACATAATTTTAAAACTTTGAGTCTGCTCTTTCAGAATCTGCCCTTAACTAAAATTCCATGTCTGGGGCCCCGTGCAGGATAAAATATCTGACTTTGGTATTTTGGATATCCGATGGGTACTACTTCCATTGCAAAAGAAATTAGCCGTGACCCTTTTCGGCTGAATGAAACCAATATATATATATATATATATATATGTGTGTGTGTGTGTGTGTGTGTGTGTGTGTGTGTGTGTGTGTGTGTGTGTGTAGGGGGTTGGGCACTTTGGGGCTACTGTCTGGGGCCCCGTACAGGATAAAATAGCTGGCTTTAGTGTTTTGGATATCTCTGATGAGAACTACTTCCGATTGCAAAAGAAATTAGCCGTAACCCTTTTCAGCTGAATAACACCATATTTGTGGGGCACTTTGGGACTACTGTCTGACGCCCCGTACAGGATAGAATAGTTGGCTTTGGTGTTTTGGATATCTCTGATGGGTACTACTTCCATTGCAAAAGAAATTATCCTTGACTCTTTTCAGCTGAATAATATCAATGTATAATGTGTGTGTTTGTACGTAGGGCCTATAGGGGGTGGGACACTTTGGGGCTACTGTCTGGGGCCCCGTACAGGATATAATAGCTGGCATGGGTGTTTTGGATATCTCTGGTGGGTACTAATTCCATAGCAAAAGAAATTAGCCGTGACCCTTTTCAGCTGAATAACACCATATTTGTGGGGCACTTTGGGGCTACTGTCTGGGGCCCCGTACAGGATAAAATAGCTGGCTTTAGTGTTTTGGATATCTCCGATGAGAACTACTCCCGATTGCAAAAGAAATTAGCCGTGACCCTTTTCAGCTGAATAACACCATATTTGTGGGGCACTTTGGGACTACTGTCTGACGCCCCGTACAGGATAGAATAGCTGGCTTTGGTGTTTTGGATATCTCTGATGGGTACTACTTCCATTGCAAAAGAAATTAGCCTTGACTCTTTTCAGCTGAATAATATCAATGTATAATGTGTGTGTTTGTACGTAGGGCCTATAGGGGGTGGGACACTTTGGGGCTACTGTCTGGGGCCCCGTACAGGATAAAATAGCTGGCATGGGTGTTTTGGATATCTCTGGTGGGTACTAATTCCATAGCAAAAGAAATTAGCCGTGACCCTTTTCAGCTGAATAACACCATATTTGTGGGGCACTTTGGGGCTACTGTCTGGGGCCCCGTACAGGATAAAATAGCTGGCATTGGTGTTTTGGATATCTCTGGTGGGTACTACTTCCATTGCAAAAGAAATTAGCCTTGACTGTTTTCAGCTGAATAATATCAATGTATAATGTGTGTGTTTGTACGTAGGTCCTATAGGGGGTGGGGCCCTTTGGGGCTACTCATATAGTGTCTGGGGCCCAGTAACAGGAAGCTGGCCTTGCTGTTTTCATGATAAGTACACCCAAAGGAACAATATCCACCAACTTTTGTCCGTGACTCCCTTCGGCTGAATAAATCCATTTTCGGGGTCCCTTTTTGTGGTCCCTAGGCTTACGGTACAGGATGTGACTTGCCAGCAATTCATTTTATTGACCCTTGGCAACATCCTTATATGATGAGACCATCAAAAAGCGTGACTCTTTTCAGCTGAATAAATCCTCTGAGCCCCCGGTCTATTGCAATTAATCATGAATATTATGAAACTGATATAGATTTTTATATTTAAATCACTTCCAACTAAATTGTACACTATTCTGCTATTACTCTTGTTATCTGATGAATAGTTTCTGAGCTATATTAAGCATCAAAAGTAGGAAATGTTTTTTCTAACACTTAGTATATAGATATAGTTATAATGATATATGTATATATATAATATATATATATATATATATATATATATATATATCATAAGGATGTTTACAAATATATTATGTATATATACATACATCATATACATATATCCTATGCATATATATTCGTAAAGAGTACTGTTGGGTCTTTCATTCATAATTTTGCGTATAAGGTTCAAAATGAAAAACAGATGATACCACGTAGAGTACGTAATGTATAGGTATAAAGTAATTAGCAGCAAGAATGATGTTAAGATGACTGTCATTGGTATAGAAAAGGCTTAATATGTTCCAAAACATGCATTGGAAATCATTTGCGGGAGGGATTTTATAATCGAATTGCACTATCAACGAGTTAATTGAAATATCAAGTCCACGGGAGAATGGCACAGCATAAATTATCACTTTCATATACTAACCTAATTGCCACCTCTAACTTCACTGCATTTTTCCTCTGGAGAAATGTTTGAAGGAAAACATCATGTACACTCAAGGTTAAGCATTTGGCAACTAACAACCTTTTAGAGTTCCGAATCCTAATTAATCATCAAAGTTTATAGAAATAAACATCAAAGGGCTGGGACAAAAGATGATTCTCTACCATTTGAAATACAGTGAATAGGCCTACATGTTCTAACAATCATACTTAACTATGCAGCACCAAACCACACACACAAAAAGTTGCTTTCTGGGACGTGATTGATTAAAGAATATGTCTTCGTAATTTTTACAGATGGCATTCTGACAATGTACAACATACACTAGTGTATATTGGATACACATCTAGAGCAAGGTTGAACCACACGTTAAGTCCAAATGCAGTGTTCACTTAATAGACATGAAGCCATAAATAGCACCGAGTGACAACAGAAATCATACACATAGAAGTACAGTAGACACTGACTGTTATGATAAAAACAAAGACAAAAACCAAACACAACGCTATTATCAGTAACGCTTTGTGCGTTAAATACATGTACAGAGATGTAAGACGTTCAGAGTATAACACAGTTGGTTTGTATCAGTCTGATTTGAAAAGCCGCTCACCTCATGTACACTGTATGTAAAGAGAACACACACAATTCTCTACCGGTGGAGGCATTACATCCCTTCTACTCCCTTTTCCATCTTAATAATTCATGCCATTTTTACGAGCATCAGTTGTCTCACAGCCTCAGTATCATGTATTTATGACCTTGTATTATATGTAGCTCTCTAGTTGAGAATAGAGACACGTTATAAAAGTTGTTATCCTACCAATTAGACACATGCACATACTGTCCACTCCCTCCCCCCCCCCTCTTCCTCCATACTGAATGAAAAAAAAGTGTGTATAATATAATCTTTCTGCCTGACAAGCAAAGCAACATAAACACCTAAAGAGGGGCTAAGCCACCCCCTCTCACCACGAAAACGAGGGGAGGGGGTTCAAACCCCATCCCCCATCACCATCCGTCACTGTGAGCTATTGTTTCCAAGCTCCCAGAAGGCTAACCAAACAGAAGTCAATGTACTTTATCTACCAATTTATTATGACTTCTTTAGAGTATGAAGCAATCTAATGAGAAATTAAACAGGATATTTTTATCCTTGTTGAATAATTGTCACCTCAAATCTGAGTTATTTTTTTATAAGTCTACAGGAGAAAAACACTGACAAGCAAACCTTGAGATTTGTCCTATGCTGACATTGAGAGTCTGATTAACTGGCAGCGAGATCGAACTACCTGCCGTTTCTAATACATAATAGCGAGGTATTATGAAAAAAAAAAATCATCATTGTCATTACTGTGTGTGTATATATACTTTGGTATGTTTGATTACTTTCATGTTGTTGCCTCCTCCTGGTACACCTTCCAGGGCTCACTGTTTGCTCACCCCCCCCCCTTCCCCTTGCTGTTGTTTTTATTTGCATCTGAGTTATTTTTTTTATAAAAAAAAATGGGCTTAAACGGCCAATAGCGGCTCATCGTGCAGCATCCATGACGACAGTTCTTTCGTCCTTGATGCTCGATGATTGGACTGCCATCACATGCCTCGGTTTGTTGCTGTTGTTGTTGACTTTTTTTTTTTACTCGAAAAAAAACCCCGCAATAACAACAACTAATGATCAATTGCTATTGTTTTTACACAGGTTAACCTTACATACGAATTCAATATATTGAAATGGTAGAAACGAGTCGAGATACACCCGATATACAACGAGTCGAGGTACACTCGATGTACATTACCCTTTTCACTTTCTCAATATCTGGCAATTAACATTTTGATATTCCCGCAATTCATGTGCTATTATGGTAAAGATTTTACCCACTTCTACAATGTCTACGACGTTCTTGCTTTATATACTTCCTCGTGACTTCCTACTCAAGATTACCAGATTTACTGAAGTACCTTCCTGAAATTTATATTTTCATACATCAAGTAACATCTCAATATTATGGATTATCTCAATATTCCTGAATGGTGCAAAATTTGCATCACTCAGATTCAGGTTCACGTATACCAAATTATAAAAAAGGCAAGTGCCAAAATGTGTCTCGCCTATTCGCGTAGAAGAAATTAATGTTTTTCTAACTCCCGGAAGTTCATTCACCCCCGCCTTTCACATAATGACCTTGTGGTGACCGTCAACTCCCCAAGGGACATTTACCAGCCAAGTGTGGTCACAAACGGACATATGGATCAAAAATTATGAGCCATAATCGAATTGTGCGCCGTAAAAACATAACGTTGGCCCCTAAAACTTTGTTGACCCCTGTCTGTGACCTTTGACCTTGTGGTGACCTTCAACTGCCCAGGGGACATCTATCATACAAGTTTGGTCACAAACGGAAATATACATCAAAAGTTATGAGCCATAATTGAAACGCGCCGTAAAAAACTTAACATTGGGCCCTATAAAGTTCATCGTCCCCTGCCTGTGACCTTTTTGACCTTGAGATGACCTTCATGTTTGGTAAAATGTTTAGCTTTATATAACTACTCTTCCCTCCAAGTTTGATTGAAATTGAGGTCCTTAGTAGAGAGTTATTCAAGTTTTTGTAGCGTTACGGACGGACGACGGACGGACAATGGACGGACAGACGCCGCAGGCGATTTCTTAGTCTCCCCTCAGCTCCGGTGGGCTCGACAAAAAAAAAAAGAAGAAAAAAAGAAGAAGCAGAAAACAAAAACAAACAAACAAAAACATTTGGGCAGCTCCGGGGAGCAAAAATTTGTACCCGTAAGTCGATCAACCCGAAAGGCTTCCTCAGACCCGGTGTGACAAGGCCTTGAGCATGCTCAAAACTTCTTCCGGGTGAGTCGCGGCGGTGCCCGCAGAGGTACACGTAGAACACCAGTAGGAGGTCCCTTAGCGGCAGCACCTCGCAGGCAACTCCCACGCACGTACTTCGCAGGTGGAACGTAGGTACTTCGTAGTCCCCGTATGTTTCTCGTAACTGAAAATGGATCGGTTACGAAGCTCTCACGCAGGTCACACTGAATATACGCAAGTAGCAAGTAAGTAGCACGTGTCTGGCAGGTAAGACGCAAGTGCTAAACTCGCCAACATCCTTGTCCGCCTGCAGAAACCTACGTGCTGGAAAAATCCTTACTCGCAACAGGCCCGCGTAGCCGGAAAGGTTACAGGGTCTTTATATACCTCTGCAGCATTTGGTTTGTTTGTTTTCCTTATCTGTAGTGGCCTAATTGAGAAGAATATAATGATCTATCCCCGGATATTCTCGTCTTGATTATTTCGTCTTTGTTGTCCTACGCTTAACTAGCTAGATTTCAAGTACGTTCCATCATATAAATTTACCGTTTATATATAGAGCCAAACTTACAAAGATTGGCAGCAGGTATGTTCTGTATGTTTGTGATAATTCATCGAGCATGTCCTAGCCGGATATTGTGTCTTATTACCTTGTTATCTTGATCTCTTGCTTCTTTTTTCAATTGAGAAATATGAAAATACATTGAAATTGAAATTGAAATTGAATGTTATCTTCAGAAGTACACTTTCATCTTTTACACAATTTCATTTTGTATTACAATTTTGGATTAAACTGTCAATTTGGAACTCAAAATGCTTCAATTTTATATCCCTGGTTTTTCTTCTTCTGAAGAGTAGTTGTCTTATTTCTTTATAGCAAAATTTCTTTTTTTTATTCTCTTTTGCCCCTTTGACTACCATTATCATCATCACTATACATATCTTCTTTGGTCATTATCATTAACTGTAGCCTGAATGCCCATTATACGTACGTAAGTTGACGGGAATAGCTTCAATGAGAAGCCAGAAAGTCAAGTTGGTAAATCATGTTGGTTTTTGAAAAGAAATATCTCATCTAAAGATTCTAATCAATGCTTATTTTGAAAAACCATATTGAGTGATTCTTTGGAATTCATCGGAGCTGGTTCTCTCTATGGTTCTGCTCATTGACCTCAAGTGATTGGCGGGCAATCGTTGTTTGAAGTTGGAATCACATGGCGGGTACCTGGTGTTCTATAGGAAGTCAACTTCCACTGATCGTACTAAATAGACAGAAGTATATATATGTATATATACATATATATATATATATATATATATATATATATATATATATGTATATATACATATATATATATATAGAGAGAGAGAGAGAGAGAGAGAGAGGGAGAGAGAGAGAGAGATACTGACTGTTACAAAAAGCATTCCCCACTATTCATTGTTAATAGTTCGAAAACTATACATCAAATAACACCGTCATTGATATGAGTGATAGCTGAATAGTGCACAATTTAGTTGGAGGTGTTTTGAATAATATGAGAGCATGAATCAATTTCGTTAAATCCATGATTAATTTTAAAGTTGAGTTCCAGATTTGGGTCAAGTTCGAAGCCTCTGTACAAAATTGAACTTAACACAAGAACTAATGATATGTGAGTGTGTGCTTACAATGGTCCTCAACAATAAACATGAATACCACCTTTCCAGAGGTCTGCTGAGTAGGCTAAGGCTTCTGGACTCCAAGGCACATGAATGTTTTATTGATAATTTATGATGGATTGCCCTGGGCACTGCTAGTCTAAATTCATGGCAAAGGGTAATATGCATTCGCATGAAAGAAATAAGCGCATATTTTCATGTGCTTACATATACTATATTTTAGGAACTGTGATAGTGGAATTTCTCATAAATATGAAATAGAGCATTCCAATCCTGGCCATTGTTCAGGACCATTGTCAGAGTGTTAACCACACACTTCCATACAGACCAATTGTGACTCTGCACCTCAAAACAACAAAAAGTCGCCAGACATGAATCTTTAGTTAAGACCATATTCTGAAACAGCAGACTTTAAGCTTTAAAATGATGTATAACTCAAATCAAATGGACTCTCCTAACCCATTTAAATATTGGAAAGAAAGCACAAACTCAGGAAAAGTGTGAACTGAGAAAAGAGGCTCTGAAGTACAGTGTCTATTCAAGCGCTTAATCTTTACCAAACCGCGCTGGCTGTGCGATGAATGGGACAAAAAACAGGAAGTAAACCACCAGAATAACAGCAATGAAGGGATTATCAGATCAAACTGAAATTAAGCATGCCTCATTAACACATTCTGTCCATAATTAACCCCAACTTTCAAAGCAGTAGCACTATCCTTTCAAAAGTTATAAGAGTTGAAAGTGAAGAGTGTGGACAAGGTTTTTCAGAAATGAAAAAGGGATTTTATAGACACACATAAAAATATTCGAGATAAACTGCTAAAAAAACACACTTTCCTGCCCGTTTTATGATACCAAATTTTAGCATAATGTAAAAGAAGACCCGCTTTTTCAGAAAATATGAAAAAGTCAAGTTCGGCTAGGTTGACCCATTTCACTTATTTTCAGTCCTCACGCAAAATCAATGTGTGCGACTTTATGTTCGCTTTGAGGTGCACGGTCACAATTGACCCCTGTGCAAAAAAAAAATGTACAGGGGGTTGAAAACAGAACATCTCAAACCTAACTTAAAATTAAATCTTGAAATTCATGAAAGTGATTTAAGGTACCATTTTTAAATTACCCCCCCCCCCAAAAAAAAAAAATAAATAAAAATTGTACAATATTAAGCTATTGCTCGTATCAATGTCAGTGTAATCTGTTATAATTAAGGAACTATTAAGAATCATAAGTTGGAATTTTTTGTCACACCTAGTAAATATATGCATTGTATATTAGTAATACGTATATATGTATGTACATGTATGTGTATATATATATATATATATTATATATATAGTGCATGAGGCTGAATGCACTATAACAATATAAGCACCGACAAATTCTGAATTTGCCCCGAAGGCCAGTTATATTCAATGAGGCCGCAGGCCGAATTGAATATAATTGCCTGAGGGCAAATTCAGAATTTGGAGGTGCTTGGTACTTGTTATAGTGCAATAAGATGTCATGCACTATGTGATATATAAAATAGCATACATACCCAGGCAAGATAAGCCTAGATCATTTCTAACAGTCACGTGTCTACACAAGCAATAATACCAGTTTCTTTGAACCTGTGTAGACAAAATCCTGAAGATCCAAAGTCAACTATAGAGTCTAGGGTCTACGTGGTTATATCTAACGTTTTCTAGGCCCTACGATAGGTTAGGTCTAGGGCCCTAGGGGCCCTGGCCTAACGTTTTTATACTAGATATACGTACACTGTACGGTACTATACGTCACTTACGAGCGACAGAGCTACAGTAGTTAACACTTGACCCTACAATAGGTCTAACACTAGCTACCATGCATCTAACAGTAACACTAACAGTAACACGTTAGACGCCCTACTTACTGCACTGTGGGTCCAGGACCAGGACTAGATGATGTTTTGTAGGATTAGGGATCTACTGGATTTAAACACAAGGCTCGTGCCAGGCCACATTGCTGCACATGCGGATTCCGAGAGTGTGTTGTGAATGTCGTAGTAAAGTTCATAGCGTAGCGTGATCAAAGAGCGCTTAGCGTATACTGTACACACCACACGCTGCCCATTTCCACGGTGCACTTCGCGTAGAATGTACGGAGAAAGCGGCACAAATCTTGGGTTGACTTGCTCAGTAATATCCGTCGGATTGATTCTTTTTTCAGAACAGTAGGAGTCCAAAATTCGTAGGGCGTATTTGATGGCATCCTTTGTGTCCTTGTTGTCTAAGATACTGTTTATATAGATCAGTCTCTTTAAAAGTAGGGAACCTGTTCATTTCAGCTTCCATGTTTAAATCTACCGCTGAAAGTCTGGTCCCATCACACAGTTAAGTAGCTGGCATAGCCAGCCTGCGAGAATTGAGAATAACGATAATATCGAGCAAAACATATCGTGGTTGTGGCGCAATCGTGTTGATAAGGTGCGGGATTCAAGTACTCGATGATTAAAATGAGGGAGCAAAAACCGATATCAAATCGATAGTGGGTTATCGTTTGCAATCGTTATATTTTGCGTGCACTATAACTTTTGTCGTGCACTGCCGGCCTGTATCATAAGTATGTATGCTATTTTATATATATATATATATATATATATATATATATATATATATATATATATATATGAAATGGTCATTGTGGCCCGTTCAGGAAACAAAGCTATGTCACTGTAGTCACTGTCCTTTCTCAATAATTGGCTCTAGGTGTTTTAAGTCAGTTTAAGGACAAACTGTCTTGTGTGTTGTTGTTTTTTTTTGTCACTATGTTTTAGGAACTGAACAAAGAAAATCACCAACGTAAAAAAAACAACAACAACCCAACAACAGAAAGACAGATTCAGGGACACGTAGATGAACATGAACATCAACATCCACATGCAAATGTACTCTGTAGATCTGCCCAAAGAAATCAACACACCCACATCCGCACATCCACACACCTTCATAAAATTATTATGGACAATTTCATAGAGGCGCAGATGATTGGCCCCCTTGTTTTACGCATATTGCTGAAATCACGTTTGTTGTCACAGCAGGAGCATGAACAGATATTCATTACCTCGCTAGGCTTATCCACGTTGGTAGACGGTGCCCGACATCAGATCAGCACATCAACTTGTCACCATCGCCGCGTACAGATACTCTTTCTACCCCCGCACAGTCAGGATAAATTTATCTACACCAACTCAGAAGTTGCAGCACTATCAATTGTTCTTTTTAAGACTGAGGCCGTCCATCCTATCACCAGAGGATGCTCAGCTTCCTGATAGCTCCAGTCTACTCCAAAGCAAGCCCTGGATTTCACTTGCACATTTACCCCTTTACTGCATATACACTGTAAAACTGTTTTCAGCTCCAGTTACCCTGCTTCAACACTCTCAGCTACTGGCAAGGCACACCTGCATCTCAGTTTATCTTCCTGGTCGACCTGTTATTTTGGAAAACATCTTCAAGGTTTTAGGTTTAAGGCCTACTTGATAAACAGGGATCGTTGAAATAAAGACATTTATCGCATAATTTTCTCTTCATTTTATTTGTTACAAAATCAAGCAACGTTTAGACATCCCTGCTAATCAGATTTTCACCAGAAGCAACAATGGTAAGCAATTTCCTTCATGTTGTCGTCTTTCATTGCATTATCAAAGTCAGAAATCTTATTTTTCATGGCATGATATTTCCGTAAAATTGGCCTAATTTACAATGGAATTTGGGCCGTAGTGTGAATCCAGCATGGTCGTTACGAACATCGATGAACAAACTGGGTAAATGGGATAAAAAAATTAAGTACTCTTTGATACTATTATTGAAACATTATTACAAGTGTGTTTGTATATTTTGGATTGGATTTACATTTTCTTTATCGCCATCACCGATCGTCAGACATCTGCCTGCTCAAAGCGGGGAATTTTAAGTGCTAAATGTCATTATGATAACCTTCAATACGTTTTGGCAAAGTGCGTCACATTGAAAAAGAAAGCAAGTTGTCCAGATGAAAAAAAAAACAAAACAAAAAACAAAACACGTTTATCTTAATAACTCGAAGAATTGTCATTGTGTGTGTTTGTGTTTATCTGTCTGTCCCACCTAACGGTGTGTGTGTGTGTGTGTGTGTGTGCGCGTGTGCTTGTAGGTTGAATTCATTATGATAGCTTGGCTAACTGGATAAAGCATAATAATGCAAAAGAAGAAAAGACTTTCAAACTTTACTTGTAGTCTTGGCAATACAACTGCTCGTGCAGTTACTGATTATTTTAGACATTTTCTGTCAAATGTGTTGTTGTTTTTTTCTCTCCTAGCGGACCATACTTTTACTTGGTCTGTTCTTGACCTACGCCATGAAAAAAAAAAAAAAAAAAAACACGTTTATCTTAATAACTCGAAGAATTGTCATTGTGTGTGTTTGTGTTTATCTGTCTGTCCCACCTAATGGTGTGTGTGTGTGTGTGTGTGTGTGTGTGCGCGTGTGCTTGTAGGTTGAATTCATTATGATAGCTTGGCTAATTGGATAAAGCATAATAATGCAAAAGAAGAAAAGACTTTCAAACTTTACTTGTAGTCTTGGCAATACAACTGCTCATGCAGTTACTGATTATTTCAGACATTTTCTGTCAAATGTGTTGTTGTTTTTTTCTCTCCTAGCGGACCATACTTTTACTTGGTCTGTTCTTGACCTACGCCATGATAGGTAATCATTATTTACTTTTCTCGAATTGCATGAATTTAGATACTTAAAATATTTTAAAAAGTTATGCGTTATTTGTACGTTCTCTCTTTTCTCTCTGCGTTTCCCTCTTTCTAGTGTGAGCTCTTTGCATGTAAAAAACAATTCTGTAGCTCGGAATTCCCTTGGTCTTCTCCGTAGTTTGATAGGTATGCATAAATCAACAAAAGTTAGATTTGAATGTTAATTGTCAAACACATTTCACAACGATTCGAGTTAGTTTGATATTACCATTCTGTTATAGAAATAAATCATAATGTTCCATGATAAACAATACATGTTGCAAAAACTTGATGGATGTATAAGAAAAAATAAAAGCTAGAAATAGCATGCATATCTGCGACGCAGTTCTGTAAACATAGGGGAAAAAAAGAAAACTGAGAAATGATGGGGATTTCAATTAGATGAACTCTAATAGGCGTTAACTCTCTGGTGGCCACCAGACTAATTCGGTGTTCTCTAAACATGTTTTTAATGCAAATTTTGCCGGGACGCACAACTGCGCACCAACCGATCGATGAATCGTTCTATGCCACAGTACACTGAAAGCGTCATGGCTGTTGCTTTGGCTACGGTCACTACTCTGACCGAATTGCAGCGTGCTCGGTGGCCGCTGGGATTTAGACATCGTCCAACGATTTTGGAAAAGTCGAGGGGCTTTAAGGCATCAATGCCTGAGCGAGTTCCAAACCGGTCGCAGGTCGATTTTAGGGCAAAACTTGACGAAATCGGGGGATCTAATTCCGCGCCCGGGGTGACCAAATCAATGATGTCCAACCGCCAACCCGCCCATCTCCCACTGGTGACCGGCCTATTTTTTAAGAAATCGTGCGGCAGCCGACGTTTATCATTTTATCCTTTAAGTTAATCAATCATTATTTAATTTTAAAATCAAGCAAGTGCTAAGCGGCTCCGACCATTTATTATTTTTGTGTTGTCATAGTCATCGACCTTTTTTTTTTAAATCTTAACACAGCGTGTGGCTTTCACTCTCTTCATCCGTCTCTATTTCCCGCTCTCTCTCTCTCTCTCTCTCTCTCTCTCTCTCTCTTTCTTCCTTCTATCTTGCATGACAACAACTTAGTGCAGGGCTTCGTATACATTAAGAGCGAGATGGATTTTGTTTAATAATTGAGTTTTATATGTATAACAGTATAATATAATAATAGCACAACAATTGTCATGTGCTGTAATACATTATGTCCCCAAAACAATCACAATAAGATTTTCGCATTGATAACACCCAATAACATTAAACTGTCTAAATGCTACTTCAGGGTCTTAAAATATGACACCTTAGCTCTATTTTGCAGAAAACCTCGTTCAATTTGGTTGAGCGGTCACAGAGAAATGTGGATTGTTGTAAAGCATGTCATGAGTCTGATCCTTCCAAGTTTAGCACTTCGGTGCTCTTGTGTGTGAATACAATAGACAGAACTTGGAGGGAAGAGGTTCCTGACATCCTCTACAAAATTCTTTATTTCTCTGTGACCACTGAAGCATATCGAATGGGGTTTTCTTTAAGATGTGGGCAATGATTTATAGTTTCATATCCTGAATTTGTATTTAGATTGATTCACTATTTGTAAAGCTTTCATTGCGGAGGGTCCCATTGTATCTTTTTTTTTTTTTTTTTTTTTTTTTTTTTGGGGGGGGGGTGACATATGGTACTGTATACGTGTGGGGAGTGCACCCTTCAGGTATTGCTTTTTCGCATTTCACTTACACTTACACTTTGAATATTTGCAAATTTATCTATTTCGTGTTTTTTTTTTAAATTGTAATGTAGTTTATACATCAAAATTTAATTTCTACATATTATATGTATGTTATGTATGTGCTTGTGTATGTTATTGATTAAACCCCCCCCCCCCCCCCCCGAGATCTCGGCCGTCGCTGGCGCAATTGCCATGAAAATTGGCACATGCATTACCTGTGGCGTAATCTACCACACTATACGAAAAGAAATGGAAATTTTCATTAAACTAATTGATTATGCTACACACTCGCGCGTGACAGCTGTCGGTTACTATGGTCACACGGAATGCTTGGTTTTAGGACCCATGCTGGAATGTTACTTCTGAGCTTTCGGTATTGTTTACATTCACGACAAATCTCATTATCCCACCTTCTACGTATGTATTTATGACATACAGTTACGCCATTTTCTATACTCTGCAACACACCCCTTGAATCTCTGCAGTTGTTGTTCACTGCTGCAACATGTGACCTTTCTGTTTTCTGTATTTTTATTTAGTTACATATATTTAATTGGATTTTTTGTTTTGTTTGTTCTAATCGGTTTCCCCAGATATAGTTGGTCTTAAAAAAAAACATCCGTACTTTAAACTTCCCCTAATCTGATTACTCACGGGACCTGCGGCTGTACAAGCTAATGCTTTTACGCAGGCCCCATCATATTTTTTTTTCACATTATGACCACAGTGTAATTAGCATGCATACAGACCTCGTGTTTATACCAAATCAAACTTCTGTACATTCTGATGAAGTCTCATCTGAATTATGTTTTGTATAATTTTCGTATTCATATACTTTATTGTGATATATGTGAGAAATATGAAAATAAATTGAAATGAAAAAAAAATGAAATGAAATATGCATAAAATCATACATTATGCTCTAAATCAGAAAGTAAACCTCTTAGGATCCTAATTTTTGGTGATAACTTTCTTTGTAGCATTCCTATCAATGTACTTGTATTTTATGTATTTTATTGTTTAATGAATTTCTTATGTATTTCTATGTTTTTCGACCTTTTGTTTAATCATTTTTTCACAAAATTTATGACAGAACCTTTTTCAAGCATAATTATGCTAAAATTAATTGATTTCAGCCTATGAAAGTGAAAATAATCATATCCTTATGAATAAGGTGAGAAAACTCCATTTGCATAGACCTACCAACAAAGTCACATTTTTGAGCCATTTTCGGTCTGACAGGCATGTATAAAAAGTCGTGAAGCGTCGTAACGGTATGGGCGATTTTTGCGAAAGTGATGTCAAAAGATGCGCGAGACTTGAAAGAAAAAAGTCAGCGAACGGCGCGGTCAAAAAATTTCGCGCGGCAGAATAGTCGCGAAAAATGTCGAGGGGGTTGATTCAACCCCCCCCCCCCCGGCCTCAAGAAACCAGCGTTCGTAACACGGTCGATGGTCTTGTCCAAGTTTTTTTTTTCACTTCGTAGGAAACCCTCTCTAGTAAGGCGGCCATACGAAGGTCGTAAGAACCACGTAAGAACTACGCAAGATTTTGTAGGGTCGAGAGACAATTCTAGAATCCTGAAATTCTTATGATGATTGTAAGAACGCCTTAAGTCGTTCATAGAGGGCCCTTAAGTTTTTCGTATAAATGTCTTATGAACGGAGATTCGTACGGCGTTCTTACGAAGAACTCTTCGAGTTTGTAAGGCGTTCGTAAGGGAATCGTAAGGCGTAGGGACACAATTTGTGCAACTGTTAAGTTTTAGCCAAGCCAAACGCGCGAAGTTCAAATCCTCACTATGCATGTGAGTTTCCTACGAGGTGCTGTTGCTACGAACCTCCTACTGGTCCTCTTCGTGAACCTCTGCGGGCAGTCCCCGCGACTCACCTGGAACAGGTTTTCAGCACTCTGAAGGGACTGTCACATCTTTTCGGGCAAGCCTTATTGTGACTTGCGTGGGACATTTTTTTTCCACCCCCGGGGAGGTCTCTGCAGATGTCCCGCACCTGACAGAACCTATATAGCACGTGGGCATGCTCAACACTTGCCCAGAACCACGCAGAACACCGTTGGTCCAGTAGGAGGCCCGTAGCTGCCGCAAGTCACAGGCATTTAACACTACGTAGGTTGCCTGTAGATCTGTGCCTATTATGCGTCGACCAGCATTTAATCTGCGGGCATTCTGCGAGAATAGTGCAAATGTTTTACTGACAATTAACGGTGTCGATACCGATCCATGCCCAATGTAGCTGGTCAGTTCTGCGAAGCTTGTTCACACACAAATTCATTAATAACGGAACGAACTTGTCCTTGCATTAAATTTTGCAGTCCATGGTGGATTCTGGAACAGATACAACGTAAACTACACTTTTCCAAAGAACAGCATGTTATGCAAGACTATGTCATTCAACGGTGCCCAAATACAGCTCATCCCAAAGGTAATTAATCTACCGGGAACTGTCTCCTCCAAGGGTTGCCATGGAAACCCTGGGATGCGCACTGAGCCTGAACAATGGACTTGTCGAATTCCAGGTAAACCAGATAGTGATTTATAAAGTTTACGTTGTAACCAAGTGAAATGTTTAACTGATTTCATGTGGTCATTAAGTAGTTCAGCTGGTAGAGTTGAATTTAATTACGCTGAGACTCGTAATGTTCTCCCCGTGACTGCTTGGTAAGTAGCTGTATGCCGTCTTTGCATCTCATTTTCTGCTGTATTTCTCTTGTTCTGTCTGAAAACAACCCAAGCTTCTTCTATTTCTCATTACAGAAGAGGATTCTTACTTTCATAAAATCATAAAAACAACAACAAAGTAAATCTGGATATACCGACGTCTAACTTATTAGAATACAGCGTGTCCCAGAAAAAAAAACCAACAAAACAAAACACGAAACCGAGTTTAATTGCATTTCTTTGCGATCATAATCATACTAATATATTTGCTTTATGAGATATACGTGGATTGAAAGATACACTTCTCTTCTTTCATTTGATGCTCAGCTCATTGTTCAAAATTCGTGCATGGCTGAGTTAGAACAATAGACAGTAGTGTTACCAAATTTTCATTTGCACGAGCAAATGACGGCTTTGCATAAGTTCTTTTCAGACTTTTTCTGCGATCTCTTGCAAAAAATTAAATCATAGCCTTAATATCCATTCGTTTTTCCTTTCATATGATATCCCATGCGTAAAAAATGATCAACGCCTGCACGAGAAAACTTAATTTGAAAATAGTATGCTTCCACTTTAGGGCCTACCCAGATAGATAGATAGATAGTAAATAAGGAGCCAGTTAGCTTTCCCGACACCTGCCTAACTTGGCAGATAACAATAGCCTCCATGCTTCAATGAATGAAAGGGGGGGGGGGGGGTAAAAAGGATTGTTACAGACGGTTCGGTTGTGGATAGGGTCGTAAATTAACACATGATCATGAGCTTGCCTGACCATGCAGCTATCTACAGAGCAAAGGGTGTTCATCAGCGAAATGTTTCGAAAGGTGGGGTGGGAGTAACGGACTGAAAAAAAAAAAAAAAAAAAAAAAAAAAACTTTCCGAGCCCAACCTCCCCCCCCCAAAAAAAAAACAAACAAACAAACAAACAAACAAACAAACAAAGACAGAACAAAAACAAAAACTTTTTTTTTTATCAAAATATGTGATCGCGCCCATGACCTTTTCCATTCATGCTTAGTGTATGTAGAGGTAAACACCGGTTTCATGAAATCCTATTCCAGGCTTTAATTACAAACATTGAATGAACCCAAATCAGAAGAAAAAGAAAAATGTGTGTTTTATCTTATTTTGAATGTGTTTGTCTGTCCAGGGCGGTGGGAAGAGACTCTTCCCCGACGCCCCTGGTCTGTCTGTCCGTCTGTCTGTTATAATGGGGTGAAACTTGGTGGGTTGGTGAAGGTTGATCTCAGATTTACCCGCAAATGTCATAACGCGTCAGCCGCAAATGTCAAAACTCATTGATTACATTATAATAGTGTTCATGTACATAGCACACATTTACATGAGATTACACCATAATTTTCTGAGTTCACATAGTAACTTTTGTGGAAGCTCTTCGTTTCTTTTCCTCGTGGGTCGACGGATATAGGGGCACCGCTCCCCCCCCCCCCCCTCCCCCATATGTTTTTGGTCGCGGTGCTCACCGGCTGATGACTTTATATATACGTATGTACTATTATATATGTTTTCCGGGTCAAATGTCCACTGAGATAAACCAAATGTCTTGAAAGTAGTTCAAATGTCCATACAGCTCAATAAATGTTCATGACAGAATATGTTATCAAATTAGGCAATTCAAATGTCCACTTAGGTATGAAATGTCCACATAGTATATATCAAATATCAGACAAGAGACAATGCAGTTCAAATGTTGCATAGCAAAATATTACGAAGAATAATGGTCTGGAAAACCAATGTCAAACAATGTTTTCAAATATATATTACCTACTACTCTAGACAGTGCTTTTTTGAATTACAAAATCATTATTTCACATGTATGTGACCCTGCACCACAAAACAAACAAAAAGTCGCCAGACATGAATTTTTACCTAAGACCAGATTCTGAAAGAACAGACTCTAAGCTTTAAAATGATGTATAACTCAAATCAAATGGACTTTCCTAACCTATCTAAATATTGGAAAGAAAGCACAAAGTCAGGAAATGTGTGAACTGAGAAAAGAGGCTCTGGAGTACAGTGTCTATTCAAGCGCTTAATCTTTACCAAACCGTGCTGGATGTGCGATGAATGGGACAAAAAACAGGAAGTAAACCACCAGAGTAACAAAAATGAAGGCATTATCAGATTAAACTGAAAATAAGCTTGCCTCATTAACACATTCTGGTTATAATTAATGCCAACTTTCAAAGCAGTAGCACTATTCTTTCAAAAGTTATTAGAGTTGAAAGTGAAGAGTGTGTACAAGGTTTTTCAGAAATGAAAAAGGGACTCTAAAGACACAACTAATCACACTATTCTACCAAAAATGTTTGAGATAAACTGCTAAAAAACACACTTTCCCGTCCGTTTTATGACTCCAAATTTTAGTATAATGTAAAAGAAGACTTGCTCTCAGAAAATATGAAAAAGTCAAGATCGGCTAGGTTGACCCATTTCACTTATCTTCAGTCCTCACGCGAAATCAGTGTGTGCGACTTTTTGTTCGTTTTGTAATGCACGGTCTCATATGTAATTGTATCATTTAGGACATGTTTCCAAGTGAAATGTCCACTGGCTCAAACGCATTGAATGTTCATGTGCATTGTAAGAGAGATGAATGAATGTCCACAATACAATACACCTAGCAATAGGCAGTTCAAATGTCCCTATGTAACACAATCATGTCAAAATCAGACTGGGCAGTTCAAATGCCGCATATAGCCAAATAAGTATCCAAATGACTGGAGCAATGTCCCATAAGGGATATGAAATGTTGCCTAGTGATTTCAAATGCCCATAGTCTTAAAAAATGCTTACCTGAACCACATAAAACCGTAACCTTACATGCTTGAACGCTTTTCTTCAGTAATTAGTCTTGCATGTACTTTAGCACAGGTCCATACGGTGTCAAGATAAAACATAATTTTTTATTTAAACTGTTTGTAAAAATGCATACAAAAATCAATAAAGCTAAACTTACATCTCATGATAATCTCATGATAACGGTGTGACTTCCTTACGTGCAATTCATTGTTTTATACAAAGTTATGAGAATTTCTGGCTTGAGACCATTTACTTTTATTGTTTAAAACATGGCGGAAGTCATTTTCTTCAGATTATTTCTTGTGATATTATGCATCATCTCATACATGTAGATAGATAAAAATTTTATCTAGTTTATATACAGGACGGCCGTTCTTGTACTCCATTTACTGCAATTGTGCAGTAGTTCAGAAACAAATGTGAACCTGTCATTTTGATGTTAATGTCTCAAGTTTCAGTTTTCTAAAGAACGTTTCACTGCCCTCTCAGGCTTGTCGGACGGAATTTGAAAGTTGAACGGTTTCAGTTGGGGTTATCACCCTTTATCATTTATCCCATTTTTTTTTTTTTTTTTTTTACTTTTTTACTTTTTTCTTCTCCCTCCCTCTTCTCATTTCTCTACCCCATTTTCTCCCTTCCCTTTTCCTTTTCGGATAAAAAGCGGTACAAGTCATACCTTACCATTCGCTTCGACATATACCTGCTTTTGCATCTTCTGAACTTTTTCAAATATCAAATATTGAAAATCAACAAGAGAAACGAAGTTATTTTTGTGATGTCATTGAAATTGTGTTGCATAATGTTGTCAGTCTCCGTAGGCAATGCTTATCATCGCGTTTTCTAATCAAAGGATATTTGAATTACCTATGACCGACGTGATACTCTCATTGACCTGAGATGACGAAAGAATTTCTATTTTATGGACATTTGACTTGGCTATGGACTGCTTATATACCTATTTGGACATTTGATTTCCCTAATGACATCAGAATGACTATCATACTTGCTTCGGTAAAGAATTTGATTCAGACAACCTATATGTTTTTGTGCGTACACAGCACCATACATCAAATGCCAGACTACAATGGCAAGAAAATATGAAATTCATTGAAATCTTTGCACACCTACAAAAAAATACCGAAAAAGAAAATATTTGTGAATCTAATGATAAGAATTCCATCGCATATCTCATAGTTTTTAAGAATAGAACTGTTCAGGCTCGAACTATTTACTTCCTTGGTCAGAACAAAATACAGGAAGTCACTCTTCTTGAAAATGAGTCTTAACTCTTTTGCATCACCAGATGAAAACGTGATATACTTATTTTGTTCATTTTCGTGCAGTTCATAGATAATTTATTTACCTGTCATATTACTCAAAATGTAAAATTGCTTCTCAAGTTTCAAACTTTTAGATTAATGTTTCAACACTCTTTTGAATTATTCCCTAGATAAAAATAGTGTTCTTCAGAAAAAGGAAAAAATGAGTGAGACTCGCCTTGTTTTTAATAAAGTCATGCCAGAATGTCTCTGAATACGCAATTGTCTGCGCCTGCTAATGTTCATCAGGATGTCATATTCTTGAGAAAGATATCTTTGCTGTATTTTGGAGTCAACTAATATACAGATTACTTAAAGGTAGGGAATCCCATTTGCATGCCTTAAATGAAGAGTTGTATTAATACAGTGGTATGTTGAAGAGAGTATCATTTTAGAAACTCCCATAAAGAATTGAAAGTGGAAGGTAACATTTAGTACATTTTTATTGACCGTTAGATTTTGAATTGAATTTTTTTCGGGGCTCACCGTAAATTCCAGTACATTACTAGGCTACCTTTGCAGACCCATGCACTGCATGTGTGTCCATCATGTATATTTTGTAAAGTTCATCAAAACTTACAAACATTTCAATATACATTCTTGCCACACACTCTATATGTTATTACATCAGCTCTTATACTTTTAGATTTGTGTTTATAGATAAAAAAAAAAAATACAGAAGACTGCAACAAAAAGGCTTAAGTGTGGCTGACACACAGACTACTGAGTAGTTGAGTTTTGTGCATTATTCAAATTGTAGATAACTGTTGACTTCCAAATTTCTCAGCAGTGGCCTAAACAAGTCCCCCGAGGTTCTTATTTAATGTTTTGCTGCATTTTGGGAGGTCTGTAAAAGGTATCCCCTACCTTTAAGTTGCCTCTGAATTACGTTTGAATGACGCGATATGCTCTCATTGACCTCAGGTGATCCAATAATTTACTTTGTGTGAATATTTGACATAGCTATGGACATCTTACTTACCTTACAGGATATTGGTTCGCTAAGTGGACATTTGATTTCCCTACTGACATTTGAATTACCTAATGTGACGCTTGATCTGATATTGCGGATATTTGACCTGGAAAACCTATATACTTTTTCTCTTTTTTTTATTGTAACAATGCTGACAGAATAGTGAAGGGCATGGCTTTTTGAAGGTTAACAGTTTTCGAACGACAGAAAATGTGGCATTCGTGGTATTTACGCTTATTTTTCAGTACATTGTAAGCACACACTCACGTACACATCATTGGTTCCTGTGTAAAGTTAAATTTTGTACAGAGGGTTCAAATTTGACCCAAATGTGGAACTTAACTTAATTAATCATGGATTTAATGAAACTGATTCATGTTTTCATATTCAAATCACCTCAAATATTTTATACCATTCAGATATTAATCATATCAATGACAGTGTTATCTGATGTATAGTTTTCGAATTATTAAGCATCAAAAGTGGGAAAAGTTTTTTTTTTGGGGAAATTAGTATTTTTTTTTAATCCTGTAATTGTCATATAAAACATAACATATAGTGTATTTCAACTCTTCTTTTCTTTGATTGCAATTTGTATTGAGTTTGTGTTCGTATATGTGTATTCAAATTACTATTACGCGTGTATAAGAAGTGAAATAAATGGAATGAAATGAAGTAGTATTTTCCTAACTGTCGACGAATCACGAGATTTAGGTGTAGGTGTAGCTCGACCAACCAAAACACTTTTCTAAATTGGTAGCGTCGACGTTACCCTGGCGACCTGACAGAGTGTTCTGCTAAGTAAAATGTCCTTTCAGTTCTTCAGTAGTGATACTGGCTCTTTCCTTATGGACGGCCGTTGACACAATATTCAACAAACTTGTTTAGAAATTCAAAATTCAATTTTGTTCGCTCAAGAATGTCCTTCTTCGTATTAAGACTGATTTTTAACTTCAATTTGCATTGCATTATCAAATACTGAATTATAAAAAAAAAAATAAGGATGTAATGATCGAACAATATATTAGATAGACCACCTTTATGGCGCTTCTTTTTTTCTGACTTTAAATGACGCGATTTTCGATTTGAATGGCAAACACATTAGGGGAAAAAATCGATAAATGTTATCATTTACATTTGATTCTCGTGAGTAAATGTTTGTGACATTTTCAAAGTTTCTACAAATTACATGTGTAAAAGAAAATCAAATGATTCACACAGTTGCGATACTTTGGTAATTTGAATTCCCAATGTATCCAGGCATGGGGTAAATTTTGTAAAGAGCACTTGAACTTTAACAGGTCTGGAATGCACTATACAAAAACCAGCTATTATCTTATCTTTATTATTGTTATTATCATCATTACTTTTTGTATCAATGTTATTATTGTTGTAATAATAATGATGATGATGATGATTATTATTATTATTATTATTATCACTAGTGGTAGTAGTGGTAGTAGAAGTAGTAGTAGCAGTATTAGCTTTATCATTATTAGTGTGATTATTATCATTATCATTACTGTTATCATTATCATTATCTAAATAATTACTCTAACATGAATGGTGTTAGCCTATAATTATTTGTGAGTGTAAGCTTGAAAACGTTAATCAATTTAATCAAACAGATTGCTGGAAAGAACCGTGTCAGAATGGCGTATGCGAGGAAACCAAGACAAATTTCGAGTGCCACTGTACTGAGGGGTTTACCGGAGACGTCTGTGAATTCGGTAAGAATAAACAAAACTCTGTCCTTCCATCAAGAAATACGTTGTCGATGTCGCTTGAAGGACAAGTCCACCTTCATAGAAGTGTGGTTTGAGCGAATGCAGCAATATTAATAGAACACATCAGTGAGAGTTTGAGGAAAATCGTACAATCCGTTCAAAGTTATGAATTTTTGAAGTTCCTGCTCAGGCACGGTTAGATGAGAAGACTACTATAGCTTGTGATGTCACATGTATACAACGATATAAAGAAAGAATAAAGAAAATTCACCATATTTTCACTTTTCTCGCATAACGCTCATTCGCAGTTATTGCACCCAAGCTTTGGAACAATTTACCCATTCATACACGACAAGCCCTATCAGTAGAATAATTTAGGGCACTACTTAAAACTCATCTTTTCCCATATTGATTGCTTCCCTTATTCAGTTACTAGTATTGTATGTGTTTAATGACTGGTTACATTGATTTTTGTCATGTTATTCTTACTTATGTTTTGACCTATCTGTTTGCCCTCATTTTTCATCTTTCCTTTCGTCTCTTCCCTGTGCGCTTAGAAACATTGTATTAAGCGCATTACAAATGTAATGTATTATTATTATTATTATTATTATTATTATAACAAATAAAATAAGACGTCTCTCTTTCAGAAGGCAGGGGGAACAATATTACCCTCGACATACGAGTATCTGAATGTAAGAATAACCCAGGTCCATGGAAGACCATTTCGAGTAAACTGAAAAAAAAACGTCATATCTTTTTTTTTTATTTCTCCAATAATATTCTATTTAACTGTGATGGGAAGGCAACATTGTATATACAAATTAGAACATATATTTTTATGGCAATTATATTTGTGGAGAGGCCATTTTGTGTGGTGGACTTGGGTCGTTCTTTGAATCATATGGACTTGGATCGTCCTTTGAATCATTTACATGATATTCTGCTATAGAGATGAGAGAAGGATGAGAGAGGGCGCTATAATATGAATGTAAAAATGACCCAAGTCCTTCATTCTTGCATTCATATAAGATTTAACTCATTCATTTCAGGCACTTCCGGGGGTAATTAGGATTTATCATTTATACACAAGATCAGTCCATACATAAGCTACAATTTCCCATGTCAAGCTGAATTTGGCCAAAAAATTGGACTTGGGTCGTTTTTATATTCAGGTCTCCATACGTCAGTAACAAGTACAAGAAAATGTGCACTTTATTCAAAAAGTAAAGTTCTGTGAAATTCTCCTTTTATTTTCCTTATATTGTTGTACCCGTGTGACATCATACACTGGACTAGTCTTCTTATCCAGCAATGACCGCGCAGATATTTTATAATATTACTTTCATAACTTTGGAATGGATTGTCGGATTTTCCCCAAAATTTCACTGATGTGTTCTAGTAATATTATTGCATTCACTCAATCCAAATGCATGTGAAGGTAGACTTGTCCTTTATTAGGAATATTTATCATTATACTTATCTACGAAGTGCGATCATACCAGACGCCCTAGGAGAAAAACAACCAAACACACACACAAACAAACAAACAAACAATCGCTTTGCCCAATTTTATTACAAATAGAGAAGAAAGGCAACCTACCAGCATTCGGTTTTTGCATTCTATAAACTTGTACTATTCTATTGTACTATGTACATACCATTTTCCCCTTTTAATCGTAGAATGGGCTTGACATTAATTCTGACAGTTAAAGGGACTGTACAGTACTGGTTGAGGTGGGGATTCATGTTTTGAACATTTCTAAGTGAGATAATGAGAAACCTCCCATGAAATATGACAGAGCATGTAATTTTAAGAAGGATTCAACGTTTATTTGATGAAAATTGGTTTTCAAATGGCTGAGATATCCCAAAAAGTAATATTAATAAAAGGAGACAGGCCACGCCTTTTATTAGGATCTCTTTGTTTCACCTTGTTTTGGATATTTCAGCCATTTCAAAACCGATTTTTATCAAATAAACTTTCGATACCCCTTAGAATTGCATGCTCTTTGACATCTCATAGAGTGGTTTCTGATTATCTCGCAAAACGTTAAAAGCTAAATCCTCACCTGGACCAGAACTGTACACAAACATGTTTAATCATAATCATAAGTAAGGTTGAGTGATGGACCTATGTTTATTAATAATTGTAGCACTGAGGAGAATTAATGTATGCCAGACATGTCTTTTTTTTTTTAAGATTCTTCATAATTATTATGTATTCTCACGGTAGCGATGTTCAAGAGATTTCTCTTTTAACGATCTCAATTAACTAGTGGCGCATGGTTGGGAGATACTTTGTCATACAGATGCCAAATGAAGAATATGGATAGTCTATGTTTTTTTTTTCTTTTTATTATATGTCACATCGATACGAGGAATCGGCAGTTTTGGATACATAGTCATAATTGATATATTGGTGTGTGTTTATAACAGAATACACCGTTTCTACATACAGGATGTAGTGTCCTAAAACGTAACGCTACTGAAATTTGATGATAGTTTTTTTATTGGAATGTGTTGATAAGGCAGCCTATACTGTCAACTTAATCTTATCATCCCTTTATTGTTTTTGTTGTGGTGTTTCACACCCTGATTTTATTTGTTTGTTTGTTCGGTTTGTTTTTGGTTTTTTTTTTTCATCCATCGCAGAGCACGATCTGGTATACTAGAGACTAACTGCTTGAATAGGTCCTCCATTTACACAGCGTGTTTGCTCAGTATTACACACACTTTCCAGAGTGTGTACTTTCTTTCCACTATTAATTAGATAGGTTAGGGGAGTCCATTTGGATTGAGTTGTACACAATTTTGAAGCTTAAAGTCCTTTCATTTAGAATCGGCCCTTACCTAATATATATATATATATATATATATATATATATATATATATATTGGTATTGTCGTGCAGGTTCATATATTGAAAAGAGGGAACCTATCACATAATGTCCTAGAATATGTTACACGTATTCCAGAAGAACAGAATAGATGAATATGATAAATCTATGATAATAAATAGGTGAAATCGGAAGCTATTATTGATGAACAACATATTAAGGTGTTTTCCACGCGGGTACACTGACAAACCAGTTGCTAGAATCTACCAGCGATGGGTCACTTGGAATAACAGATGAGAGGAGCACCTCTTCTCCAACTCCTCGAAGACTTCTGAAACACAGACAGAGGGTCAAAGTGAGTCGGCCACTGCAAGAGTGGTGTATGAAACCACTGTGGCAATTGACGGGAGTGGATCAGGATTGATCTGGTCCACGATGAAGTGGAAATCGACTGGTCAACAAACCACTCAAGAGAGAGGTATTTCTGGTGAAGCAAACTTTGATGCAGATGTTTCTTATCTGATGTGGATTGTGGTTGTTTTTTTTTTATCCCTTCTCACAGCTATATTGAAACAGCAGTTAATGGTGTCTTAATGAGTATTTACTTTGCTCACTATTGTAGAATCTGCCCACAAGCATACATGGTGGCACGTAACCTTCAAAAGACAAACCTACCCTGTAATGGGCGACTTTTTGATTTTTTTTTTCCCCCACCAAGGTACACCAATAAACATCTTGGAAGAGTCTACAAGCGATGGGTCACCTGGGGTTGCTAATGAATGGAGCACCTCTTCTCCAACACAAACTGTTGCAACTCCGACAGCTGAAGCTCTTCACGTACCAACTGCTAGAATGGTGTCTGGAACAACTCCTGACAGGAACCAGCTAAGTACTCACTCCGGGTCGACGACGGAGTGGATTTCGCCGATTCAGACAACCATGAAGGAGACCGCTACCTCTAATACAGGGTGCGCTGATACATCTACGGCTTTTGCGATGTCTCATGTCTCAGCAGGTATGAGTTGAATGATCAACTCTCCGAATTTCTTTTTCTCTGAGATTTCAAGATTTTCTCTCGTTTATAATGTCTATTAAAGTAGAAATCAGTTCCAAATGTTCAGTTAAACACTACATTTCTACTAACTCTACCAAAGAAAGAGAAATGGGAAATGGAATAGATGTTGTCAACACCGGAATCACGGAGAGAAATGTTTAAGACACAATATTATGATATTATAACCAAGGAAAGAGGGTTTAAAAGCGTTCTTTATAGCTATTGTTTAATATCTCTCTTTATAAATTTTAAAGAGTATGATGGGTTACTGGTAGGGACTAAATCTTTAAAGCCATGCAGTTCCCCATGACACTGACCTGCATATCATTGATGAAAGAAGTAGTCAAAATGACGTGAACGATTCTTAAAAACTCTATTGTCCCCCTTTTTTTTTGTACTGTGTGAAATGAGATCATATGCAATTTGTGCTTCCTGCAGTTTTGTTATTAATGAAGGTAACAAGTTACAAAAAAAAATAAGGTGAAATGGAGAATTAGAACAGTTGACATTTCTAGGTAAACCCTGCAGGAACTGCAAGACGTTTTGTAAACTACCGTATATTTCGTACGTATATTTTCGTATCTGATGTGCACAAGTACATGTACTTTCCTCTGTACATCGGATAGTACTAAATATTATGGTAGTTTATAAAAACCTATATTTACATCAGGTACTTACTTCATGTAAGTAATTTGACAAGTTTGCAACTATAACAGTCAGGGATGTTTTATAGCTACCTTCCTTATTCTAAACTGGTGTGTCTTCATTTTGTGGCATTTCTAAATTACGTGAATGTTGAAATCAATGTGGAACTTATTCGAAGTTAAAATGAAGACATTCAAAGGTATAGTCGATTACTCAAATTTCCCTCAAAAACAAATTTACGCGGAGTCGGACAAGTGAAAAGCTTGTATGAGAATAAATTGATTCTTAAACGCATCATTGATATTGAGATGAGAAGTCTATCATTATTAAAAAAAAAACAACAACGAATGTGCCGATGTTCCTGTAACAGTGAAAATACATATTTCACTGCAATTTTTATCTAAATTACTAAAATGCATAAATGTGCCCGTGACATTTTTTTTCTTCCTTTTCTTATTCTCCTATCATATAATGAATATGCAAATATGTATTGCCTCACAATAATGTTACGTGCAACCAATAGTTTTAAACTCGCAATACGCTTATTTTGTAAAAATTGATGAAATGTTGTGAGAAAGTCACTTTTTGTTCTTCTATCATTGCTATTTCTGTTTGGTATGTGTGTTTGTATGTGTTTATTGTTCATCCCTTGGAGCAGACTCCACTGAAATCACATGCAAAAAAGAGAGCAGGACCTCTGAGATGTGCCCTACAGGGAAAACTTCGCCACTCCCTGTCAACCAGTCTTACGTCCTCGACATAGTGTGTGCAGTGAGAGACCAGTGTCGTGATCATGACCTCATCTGGTTGTACTGCTCATGTTGCTGGCCATCAGGTCAGACATCGTGGACCTTGGGGGACCGGGGCAGACAAGGTGAATGGCGATGCGAATATCCTCCTAACGGCAACAGTGTTCTGCTTAGCAGTCTCAGTCTCTTTGCGGACCAGCCTCTTAGTAAGTTCACTTGTCTACACTGTATACGTAGGTCTATCATAAAAGTCAAAGCGAAAGTGTCAAATGTGGGCTTGCATGGAATGGTGATGGGGAGACTAGGTTGAAATTAATTCGACCTCTTAAATGATTGTCTATGAAGTTAGTCCTCAAATTTACACGCATAATTACATTTTAAACGGGTCATTACATGTATCAAATATAATTAGAGAAGTTAATCGAACAATAGCATGTATCAGCAAGATAAAGTCTTTTCTAACAGAAACAATTCTGGCGCAGCTGTTTTACTCATTGTAATCCTACCTAACATAGATTATTGTTCGGTGGTTTGGGGAAAGTGCAACAAAACAGATCTTGCCAAATTACAACGACCTCAGAACAGATATGCAAAAATGGTTCTAAATGCGGATTACTCAACTACCAAAGAAACTCTTTTGAATAGACTTGGGTGGCAAAGTGTCGACAGTAGAATCAACTATCAGTATGTATTGTATTTCTGTTTTCAAGATAATTAATGACTTAGCACCGCATTACCTGAATGATCTTGCCACAAAACGTCCAATAATATATGTCACCCGTCATTCTACTCTAAATCCACTGTTCATTCAAAAGCCCAACACCGAATTAAAAAAAAAAACAACAACAACAACTATCCATTTCTTTCATAGCACCCATTATTTACAACAAACTCCCAACCCATATTTACCGGCAACAACACTCATCTCTTTTAAGACCCAAATATAATCAATTTACTTCTAAGTGCAGATTTAACGCAAATTCTGGTTTATTCTTCTATAGTTTTGCGCACCAACTGAAGCCACAAATGTTATGTGCCATGTTGGTTTCCCTGTATTGTTATGTAGTGTCTTGTTCTGTTATGAGCTTAGTTTAATTGTTTTTTTTTTGTTTTGTTTGTTTGTTTTTCCTGTTTAGAAGTTGTTTTGTTTGACTTGGTATATTATGGCTTTGTTGTTCCGATATGTAATTGTATATTTATGTTAACAGGGCTCTTTTTGAGAGCAGGCCTTTTGGCTCGGAAAAGACTACCCTGTTTTATAAAGAAGACTGACTAAATAAATAATTAAATAAGTAAATAAACAAATACCTTAGCTGGACATATCCCTCAAGAGACTGATGTGCAGCAGTCTGCAGTCTGATTTCCACGAGTTCTGTTAGACATAATCAGTGTTTTCAAGTTGTGTACCATTTTAAAACAAACTGCGCGTTGTTATTCATGAACCATGGTATCGATCTTTAAACACTGGTTAAGAAAACTGTACGTCTGGATGTAATCATTATAACATTAATCACTCTTGTAAGATTTCTGTGTGGTCTTTGCATAAAGCTGGTGGATGCAATTTTCCTAAGGCGATCACACAACAGGACCTACCGCTGCCACTAATGTTTTTTATCGTTCGGATATTACTCGTTGATTGTTCTCAATTATCTTCATTATTTTGTTAACTTCATGGATAGTGATTTCAGAAAATGTTGATGAATTAAAATTATTACTATTACTTATTCATCCATGTATCTTTTTATTTTTCAACATATCGCTGCAGATTATGCTATAAAATGCCTCCTCCAAAAGATTACCAGCGTTGAAATGATTATGTTTGCCTGTTCGGAAATAGCTCAAAACGAATGGACGGTTTGGATAAAACGTATTCTAACAGAAAGCTGAGAATGGCACAAACCATAATAATTGCATAGATTATCAAATTTTGGTAGTGATTCGGATCACCGTCTGGGTCGAGGATTGTTATTTTTTTATCCTTTTGTTTCTGTGTAAGTGTGTGTGTGTGTGTGTTATTTTTGTTCTTTTTTTTTTTTGGGGGGGGGATTCATAAACATAATATTGGTAGACTCCGTGTCCATTGTGAACGCCAGTGATGGCGCACTTGCTTTTGCGAAAGTCATAGGAATAGCACTTTTGGCCAAAGAGTTGAGCTAAGAGACGGCTGGTCGGCCGCTGCGGCAATGTCGGTATATTTTGATTGTCACGATATCGAATTATACAGATGGCATGAACCCAGAACTATGATACACGATGGAAATAACAAGTGGCGTGGGAATGATCTGTAAGGCGGTCAAGCTGAGTTCCGATTTCTTTTCTACTTGAGATGGTTCAGTGTCTTATTATTTTTTATTTTGAGTGGTTACTATTTTCAAATCATCATCTCTGCAGTATTTGCGCAGACTTTAATGTTGTGATTTGTTATGGGCATGAGCGTCTTGCCTTCTGCGGAGTAGTAAGTTGGAGAGCAGTAGAATTCGGTGGATGTCTACGGGGACTACGATGGTCTCCGTGATCTTGAACACGTGTGATTTTCATTATGTATCTTTGTTTTATGTGTAGATGGTGTTGTATTATGAATATACACTCAGCAAAAAAAAAAAAAATAATAATAAAAAGAAAGTAAACACTTTTTCGAGGTCATATTTTTCATAGATTTTTATGAAAATCGATGTATTGTATACTATATTAAAGGTAATTTAATTGGCTAATATACTAATAGGTTAATTAAAAAAAAAAAAAATTACGCATGAGTGAGCACATGTGTTTTTGTCCTCCAAGGCACAACAATAAAAATGGTAAAAATTTGACATGTTCTCTTTCAAATGCCCTTCAAGATAAAATTGACAACAAAATACCAGTCTAACACAATGAGAGACAAGAGTGAAATTGGAAAAATAAGTTTTTTTCTTTATCTCTTTTTAACCTCTAATAAAAACAAAGTGGGAAACTAAAGGGGGAAAAGTAAGAAATTTCTATCAAGTCAAACTTCAAATGACATAGGGAATAATAAGCATAAAGATGCTTAAATGAGCAGAATTTCTTTATCTACTTCTTTTAGTCTATAGTGATTTAAAATTCATGTGACAATTTCAAGAACCAAATATTATTTACAATTTCCTAATTGAAAAAAAGCAGCTGATATTTCTACCATTTTTGTTAGTTATTACTTTTTCTTTAATTTCATTTAAATTTAGATTTGACATAAGATGCTCTATTTTCGCCTATTATTTTTAGTCTTCATTGATCTATTGGGCTTTAAAGATATCATAGAGATCAAAGGCTTATTTTTGCAACTTGATTCATGCTTCTTTTTATGTGAAATTTGTTGTTTGTTCTTATTGTTCTATGGAAGAACACATAAGCATGAATGACAACTTGTTCAGTTTTGCAATTTTGACTTTGTGCCCTGGAAGGGAAAAACAATGGTGTTCACTCATGCGTAAAGTTTCCCTTTTTGTTGACCTACCAGGTTGATAGCCAATTGAATTCCCTTCAGTATGGTATATTAGATGTGAGCCAAATATTCTGTGAGAAATCTAAACTTGAAAAAGCGTTTATTTTCTTTTTCTTTTTGCTGAGTGTATTATACATTGTTGTTGTAGTTTCTTTATTTTTTATTTACATGTCTTTCTACATTCTTGACGTAATATCTGACCACGTATAACTAAACCAACAAGAAGTAGCACACACTGATTTCAGGGGCGGATCTAGCTTTTTATAAAGGAGGGGGTTGGGGTGGTATGCGAGGTGTGGGAGGGGGGTGTCCCCCCTCCCACAGTAGGGAGAATTTTTGAAAATCTGTGTGTGAAAATGGCGTTTTCTTGCATCTAAAGGGGGTTTCACACCGGGCTTTGCGTAGGGTTACGTAGTGTTACGTAGTGTTGCGTAGTGACTACGCAATACTACGCCACTATACGCTGTAAGAACGCAACTCTACGTAAGAGTACGCCGAGGGACGCAGCATAAGTACGCGGGATGTACGCAAAAAATTAAACATGTTTAATTTTTTCGCGTACCCTCCGCGTAGAGCTCTGATACGCAGGTTTTACGCAAGTCTACGCAACACTACGCAACTGTGCGCCATCTATGCGCAACAGTACGCCACCGGGCCCCTTTCACACCAGAGCAATTTTGGTGCTCGCGTATGACATGGCGTAGTGTTGCGTACTGTTACGTAGACATTTGCGTAGACTTGCGTTGATCTGGCGTACATTTTCGTAGACTTGCGTAGACATGGCATACACTTGCGTAGCGTTGCTTACAGTTGCGTAGCCTTTTATTATAGGTGCAGATTTGGCATTCAAATGCCTGACCCATGCTGGAAAACTGCTTGATATCATTCATGGGATCCCATTGAACTCTGAATTGGTGAATGTATAGCCTACTTACCTATGCTCTTCTTGTACTTAACTATTTCTTCTGTAGGCCTAATAATTGTAAAATGCCGAAAAGGAAGAACAAAAGGTGTGGTAGGAACAAGAATTCTCTTGCTCGTTATACTAGTACATGCCTCTAGTGATCAAGATGCAGACAATTCGCCAGCACTAGTATACCTAAACGCATTTTCTTCAACCCGTCTGGCTCGTGAAAGTCTATACTTATAGACTCCCTGCTGGTGGGTCATGTCACAAAGTGACAGAGGCTTCATCAGCCTAATCCTCAGCGCAAGAGCGTCACATACGACCTCCCACAAGGAAGTAGTCAAGTGGCTGCATGGTCATCATGGGGCAGAGGGTCTGCTGCAGGGAGGTTCAGCTTGATGGCTTAGTGGCTGTCTTGAAAGGGCTCTGGTTGAACACGGGACGATCGTTAACGGCCCGTTAACGATCGTCCCGTCACTGTACAGGCATGCTAACCTGGAAATATCAAACTGCACGTTACTTGAATATGAGACCACTCTGAAGCAAATACTTTTCACACAACAATAGATATATAATGTACTCTTGAATGAATCCCACAAGGATTTGAACAATCATCCCCCAGCATTCCCACTGATTCCCACTGATCAGTTCACTAGCCATCCCTTTAAATCGAGAAGAAACCTTTGAAGTTATAAAACAAATTTCAAGTCTTTGCAGGTTTTTTGATGACAACATGTTTAAAAGCAAATCGAGATACATATTGTAGGGTCTTGTAGTTATTGTCAGTGGCCAGAAACCTTATTGTTACGGCAGGTTTCAGGTTCCAAAGATTCCAGAAGTTGGCATTTTGTTTTGTAATTCTCAGTGCAATTAGTGTCAGGAGTTAATTGAATACTTGTGGCGCCATCCGCATAAAATTGATCATTTTAATGAAGTTCTTTCATCAGTTGTTCATATTGCCGATGTAATTGTCAACGCCGGATCCAAGGTTTGACCCACACTCTCCTCATCGTTGCAACATCTCGTTTTCTTCTCTTTTTCCGTTCTTGAAAACGTTCGCATTCTGCGATGCCAATCTGTAGGGCGTCCAAAATGCTGAGGAATTAAAAATAGTAGCAAAGGATTTAACCTCCCCCATGATATTTTGCTGCGTGTTCGAACAGCAGGCAAGAGTGAACTAAAAAGCAGAAGGCTAAATGTGCTGAAGTAGCTCAGTAGTTTCATTAATTTGTTAATAAATCGGCGGTACGCAACTTTACGCAACTGCAAGCAACTCTACGCGGTCTGTACGCCCGATCTACGTATATGTACGCAACTGTACGCCCGCTATATGCAAAATACGCTACGCGGATACGTGCTTCCTACGCAAACATACGTAACTCTACGCCTGGACTACGCCGAGACTACGCCAGTCCTACGCGTAGCATCATTATTATTTTTCATGGGTACGCAGGTAATTTCGGCGTAGACGCTACGCAACTATACGCAACTGTACGCAAAGCCCGGTGTGAAACCCCCTTAAAACATCACTATTTTTGGTATGGAGGTCATTGCCATAAATAGAAAAAAAAATAAAATTACAAGTAAAAGAAAAAAAAAATAAGATAAAAAAGAAATGGTCCCCAGATTTTATTTTTTTTTCATAAAAAGCTAGAACCCCCCAACCCCCCCTCTAGATCCGCTTCTGGATTTTGTGTGAGGACTCAAAATAGGTATGAAGCGGATCTAACTGACCAATCTGCATGTTTTCACACTTTCTGAACGAAAAAAAGTCTTCCTCTACATTATGCTTACGTTTGAGATCATGAAATGAATTTTGAATTGCGTTCTTAGCAGATTTTCTAGAAAACTTTTCTTGCATAATATCGTTACGAGGACTGTGTTTTCATTTCTAACCCTCTACACGCTCATCACTTTCAAATCTACTAAATTTTAAAAGGATGATGCTACTGCTTTGAAAGTTGGCATTGGTAATAAATAGAATGCTTGTGTAGAGCATTATCAATTTCAGTGTAATCTGATAATCACTTCATTGTTTTTTTCCTGTGAAGATTAACATTTTTTTTTTTCTTTGGTCCTATTGATTGCACACAGAAAAGGTCACGGTGAAATTCAGCGATTGAATAGACCAGCACTTCAGAGCCTCTTTTCTTAGTACAGTGGACTCCCGTTATAACGAAGTCGTCGAGACCTGATGTGTTCGTCCGTTTTATCGAACTGTCGTTATAACTGAACAGTTAAACAATGCAAAAACATAGAGCTGATACTGATGCCGTCTGAGTCTTTACTTCCTTGTAACAGGAATTTCGTTACAACCATGTTCGTTATATCGGGAGTGCACTTTACACACCTTTGTCCTTGTTTCAACTATTTTGATAGGTTAGGAGAGTTGAGCTATGCATCATGAAATGGCCTGATTGTATGTTGTTTTAGAATTTGCCCTGAAATAAAGGTCTGTGTGTGGTGACTTTTTGTTGATTTTGTAATGCAGGGTTACATACCAAGGGCGTACCGAGGGGGGGGGGGGGGGTGTTTTGGGTGTTCAAACACCCCCCTTTGCCAAAAGGGGGGTGTTTAAGGTGTTCAAACACCCCCCTTGGGCAAAAGGGAGGTGTTTGAGCTATTCAACACCCCTCTTCAGCAATGCTTAGATGTTGACAAATGAAACAAAAGCTGTCTTTACCGCTTTTATTTCCGTTTTGAATTCCGCCTTTCCTTTCTTTTGCGTTCATTTTTTCTCTCTCTCTCTCTCTCTCTCTCTTCCTTGTTTTTTTATGTTTGTGTGGATGATGATACATTATGGAGTTGCATAATATCATACGCACTAAAGAACTCGTGTACAGTACGTGTTAAAGGGGCATAGTCCCGGTAGTGTAGATGGCGCTGTTGATGATACTGCCGCAGTGCCGTATATTAAGAGAGTCTGGCCAACTCATAAATTGGTCGCCATGTCGTTACCAAAGACGCTTAATAAATAAGACACGAAAGTGCGCGCTAATCCTGTAAAAAACAAATGGACAGCGCGCGGTCCTCAAGCGTATTACGCACATCACCTGAGACGCGCTGCCTTGACGCTTGATAAACAACAGCAGCGGCTTCAGGGACAGCGCATCTCAGGTGATGTGTTTCTTTGCCTGAGACGCGCTGTCTTTGAAGATGTTGTTGTTTATCAAGCGTCTTTGATTGTGAGATCACGTTGTTGCCAAATTTTTACCTCCACGAAATAATCCTTATTACTTTAAAATCTCGTTCTTCAAAATAATCCCCTTAATCGATAAAAAGCTACGACTATAATTTTTAAATCTTTTTAAAATGATAAAAATACCATTACCGTTGGAAATGAATGATGTTCCTAGGTGTACTGAGTTTGTACTTAGCTCTCTTTGGTATCGTCATGTAGGGAAGCCATTTTGTGTCCATTCGTATCGCGCGCCTTCGTATCTTATTATATCTACTATCTTTGGTCGTTACCCAGCGTACAGTGCGCTTAAGGTTTTAGCGTGTGCGCTTGGGGGTTAGCGTTACGCGCAGGCGTCCCAAAGGCGCAAGGCACTGTATTGCTTGACTTCTTTTTTTTTATTATAGAGAGAGAGGGAGAGACACAGAGAGAGAAAGGGTGTAGATTGGGGGAAGGACACTCTTTCATTCCATCCATGTTGAACAAAGCCAACAATCGTCAATCATTTTACACATTTGAATAGACCATTGCAGACACAAGCACCCAGGTATAGGGAAGCTGTCTAAAGGACATAATTCTTGAATATAAATATATTTTTTTTTTTTTGCTGTAAAAATAAAAGAAGAATTCACAGTATGCCGTGTCATGCACTTTCACTAGACTGTATGCTATATTGTATTAGCAAGCTGTCCAGGGAACAAGAATATTGTACAACATGATAAATAAATTTACAATTCTAGCAGTGCACAGGCAATAGACGAATTCCACAGTTATTAACTTATTACTGTTTAGCACGTAAATAACCCTCAATTACCATCCTATTTAGTACCATATAGTTATAATGAAACAGACATGAAGGCCTTCTAGGTAATCCAAAAGGAAAACGCCTATGTACAATGTACAACATGAAACATCATCGGCAAGTGCTTATTATTTGAGATCATTTCATATACCTTAAAGGTATGTAAAATGATCTCAAATTGTTTAGAAATAGTTTTTAAAAAGACCTGTAATTGAACGAAAGCACAAATACCTGGATAACATATGATGATTAGGGATATCCTCAGCGACATCCGTACCAAATATAAACTACACGTTCAGGATCATTTAATATAGATATAGTTTAAAAACAAATAAAATTGTCCAAGTGGCTACCGGCGTATACCTCAGCCATATTACATTGTTCTCTTAGCAGGTGTACAGTATGTCCCCCCCCCCCAAAAAAAAAAAAAAAAAAAAAATCACAATCAGATTTTCGCATTGATAACACCCAATAGGATTAAACTGTTTAAATGCTACTTCAGAGTCTTGAAATACAATATCTTAGCTCTCAATTTGGTAAAGCGGTCACAGAGAAAAGTGGATTGTTGTAAAGCATGTCATGAGTCTGATTCTTACGATGCTCTTGTGTGAGAATACAATATACAGAACTTGGAGGGAAGAGATTTCTGACATCTTCTACAAAACCCCTAATTTCTCTTTGACCATTGAAGCAAATCGAATGGGGTTTTCTGTAAATAATGTGGGCAATGAGTTATAGTTTCATACCATGAATTTGTATTTAGATTGATTGACTATTTTTAAAGATATCAATGCGGAGAGTCCCGTTGTAATTTTTTTTTTTTGGTACATACGGTAGAGTACGTCTTGACAATGTTACACGTCAGTTTCATATAATTGACAGAAAAAAAATGGCATATTTGTCATAAGACATAATACGTCGAGTGTTTACTTTCCTTGAACTAAGTGTGAATGATGACTTTTATTGTTTAAGAGAGCAAGTATTAAGGAATTTGAGCATTTTTTACTCGTCAGTTGACCTATCTATACTTCATGGCAATACCTTGAGTGGTTATTTTAAAATATGTGGAAAATCTTGTCATTTGACTATTTTCACTTGACCTCTGACCATCATGGCCAAAATCTTTCCCTATAAATATACGCGTAACTGTGTAGTAATGATGGCATGCGAATACCGTGTTTTGGTTTTAAGTTTTTGCATTGGGTATCTCTAAGGTACGGAGGAACTGGGTAATAATATCCTAACAATAGATACTAGAATTTTAACATTTACCTGACATTGATCCTTGACCTTTGGCCCCCTCCCATGACCCCACCCCTACCCCCCAATAAATGAATAAATAAATACTAGTAAATAAATCACAAGAGAATCATAGTCGCCGCAGTAAGTTTGTCTGGAAATACATGTACTCACCTTCAAAATTGCATGTAGATATGTGGGAAATAGTAATATTGTTTTAAGAATTTAACCATTATGTACATGAGTTTGACCTTTCACTTTCACACAAAAGTTTATAAGCTAAAGACAAAACTTCGTCCACTCACACATATGCATCTTATGTCAAACAGTTTCATTACAAACGGTGTCCAAAAAATGATTACGGAATGAAGGACAGACAGAAGGACGGACGGACGACCAAAACATATGCCTCAGGCTACACTTAGTACGTTATGGCGCTGGCATACAAATGTAAATCAAACTTGGATAGTCTGAAAGACACCGTGGAGAATCCAAAGAAAACATATCATACAGTTTTCCCCGTCGCACACTGATTTCTCACCTTTTTTTTTTTTTTCTTCGTTTTGGATCTGTCGGAAAGCGGTGCATCATTACACATGAGTCAGGTGGTTCAAGCAACGCCATGCTGGGCAGGAATTTAGGCATGACAAATCTTCAGTTTTTCGCAGAAACATATCAAAATAACTTTAAAATGATATATTGTATACCTTCTACTTCAATAAAGTAGACAACGGCAACGACAATTCATTATCCCCACTGCACCGTGACTGATATTGGGATTTCCAAAGGCAAACAAAATTAGCGCGTAGCTGCGCGTAATGAACAATGGGCACTGCGTATGAGCTTTGCTCGCGCCCGCGTGATTGACTTGGTAACAACATGGCGCTGTAGATCACGGGACCAGCTTTTGACCAATCACAGGCTTCAAAACACATAAGCCAAAAACCGAGTTGGCCAGACTCTCTTAATATACGGCACTGTACTGCCGATCATCGTTAGCATTGATACGAAGATTACCGAAGGTGAGCTGTCATCAAGAGTAAAGTGCGTAGGTGTTGCTAAGTAACGTTGCCTTTGTTGTCTTCTTTGCGCATCGCGCAGTCTGTAGTAATGCCTGGGTGCGTGCATATATGTGCTTGTTATTGTGACATCACAAAAGAAGTTTGCTGAAGTTGTCATCCCCCTCAGCCGATTCATGAGCCGAACTGTGGATGGGACCACTGACCACACTGAATCGGACTTCTTCGGACTCGGGAAAGTGGGCCAAAGCGTAAGCGCCAAAGAGAAGTCGATAGCGTAGGTCTCTATAGGAAACATGCGCCGTGCGCCCGCGTACGCATTTGACTAAAACACCGGGACCATGCACCTTTAATACTACGTTACTGCACCGCGCGCGAAGCTGACGCGCAAACAGTAGACATGCATTCCCGATCCCTGCTTTGCTTTCTGACCGAATCGCGAAGATACATCGCGCATAATGTTCACCGTTTACCGGTATTAGGGAGCTTTAGATTTTAGACGCGCGGACGTTCAAAAGGAAAAAAACATGGTCTGAGCGTGCGCAGTAACTTGACGTGCGCTACTGCGCACGCTCAGACCATGTTTTTTTTCCCTTTGAACGTCCGCGCGTCTAAAATCTAAAGCTCCCTATTATACCGTACGCGGTACCGTAAATTGTGTATGATGCGTAATATTGTGTGTACAATGAATGCTGCGCTGCAGCCTATAATATGCACATTGCATGCTAAGTCAGTAGTATCGACTACCAACAGTGGCGTATCTGGGGGGGGGGGGGCAAGGGGGCACGTGAAAAAAAAAAAAAAAACGAGAAAAAAAAAAGAAGAAGAAAATAAAAAATCTCGCCCGGACGGGGGGAAGGAGAATGGGGGGGGGGGGGGGGGGCAGAAAACCAAATCAAACAAGATAAAAACAAAACATGAATTCCATGAATTCTATGTTTTGTAACGCTGAAATATAAAAATTTTCGGCTCGCTCGCTGCGTCCGCTCGCCAAAATTTATCAAAAAAGCAAAACAAAACAAAAAGAACAAAACGTAATGATGACGTGGAAATATAAAGATTTCGGCTCACTCACTCGTAGTAATTCAGAGTATTTTTCCAAGTCCTTAGTTTATTGGCATAAATGGTTATCTATGAAGCCGTCACTACATCTTGATTAGAATATTGTAAGATTTAATAACCAAAAAAATGACAAGAATTCCATGTTTTGTAAGGTGAAATACAAAAATTGTCGGCTCGCTCGCTGCGCTCGCCAAAATTTATCAAAATTTATCAGATTTTATATCACCCTAAAAAAAAAAAAAAAAAAACTTTTAAGTGCTCGAAAAAGCATATCAAGTGGACTTTTTTTAAGTCCCTACCGGGATGGGATTGGGGTTGAACACTGTTGGTATAAATCGTTATCTATAAGACCGTCACTGTATCTTGATTAGAATTGTCATTCGAAGATTTAATAACCAAAACTGACAAGAATTCCATGTTTTGTAAGCTGAAATACAAAAATTTTCGGCTCGTTCGCTGCACTCGCTCGCCAAAATTCTTCAATATCTATAACATTTAAAACACCCTCAAAAGACAACTTCTATATAAGTGCTTGAAAAAGCACATCATGTGGACTTTTTTAAGTCCCTACCGGGATGGGGTTGGACACTGTTGGTACAAATCGTTATCTATAAGGCCGTCACTATGATTAGAATTGTAATTCGAAGATTTAATAACCAAAAATGACAAGAATTCCATGTTATGTATAAAGCTGAAATATAAAAATTTTCGGCTCGCTTGCTGCGCTCGCTCGCCAAAATATATCAAAATTTAGGGTAGCCTACACATTTAAATCACCCTCAAAAGACCCCAAAGCATTTATCATGAGGACTTTTTAAAAGTCTCTACCGGGATGGGGTTGGGGTTGAATACTTTTTCAGAAATTAGGGGCGCAATTTTCGCGCTTGCCACGGGCGCCGTTTTCCCTAGATACGCCACTCACTACCAAGTACAGTCATTATAGTAGCCTACTGGAAGCAGCAAGCTCTGGAAGCTCTGGGAGTAGCAAGTTACTTGCTACTCAATGTAATTAGTAATAGCACATGGACTTGGTTAACCTTTAGTAATAGTAGATATGAATCTTTTCAATGACTGAAAGTTAAAACTGAAAGATAACTGAGTGTGAGTCTACAAATTGTGGTTGGATGACTTTATTGCGCCTAAAATTCATTAGATATCTAGGTCTAGGGACAGTGGCGTAACTACGGGGGCATGGGTTAAGATTAAGAAAAAAAAAAAAAAAAAAAAAAAACCTACGAAAATGGTAATTCAAGGGTTAGTAAACTGCTTTTGAAATCGATATGAAAGGATGATCAAGAAAAAAAAGATATTTTTCTAAGATTTCTTTTAACCATATAATTAAAGAGGTATAACATTGTTCAAAAAGCCCGGAAACGACAAAAGATTGTGATTCAGCGTGATTCCTGGTTGGCATTTGAATACAAGCAGGATGTGCGCAGTGTACTCAGAATATCGGAATGGCAAAAAGAGTCGCTGCAATGTTGCGCAATGTTTGATAGGTTGTACACATATGCTATCAAAGCTTGATCATTGATTTTGCAGTGTTGCTTTACATACTAGTCTATATTAGAATGCCTTGCATTGCCAATAATAAGACTTGACCTTGGCTATTTCCTAACTTTTCCATCTATATGAAACACACACACTCACAAACACAAACAAATTAGGGGATGCTCTATATAAAGTGCAGATTTTGGACATCCTTCTCCCGTTTGGTCACTTCGACGCCCCCTCGCTGGTCATACCTCCCCCAATCATGAACATAAACCGACACCCTTGACTACCAGTGGCGGATCCAGGGGGCGCACCGGGCGTCCCCTCCCTCCAATGCGAAAAAAAAAAAAATATATACATGTAGCTACAAACGACAGTTTTTGGACGGTAAAATGTCAAAATTTTCAAGCTCGCTCGCTTCGCTCGCTCGCATTTTAACCGTTATGCCATTCTCCTGATGTTACTGCCAGTAATTGCCAGCAGTTGCGCCCGGTGCGCCCCCCCCCCCCCCCCGAATTTCCCAAGCGAAAAAATATAGCTACAAACGGCAGTTTGGGGACTGTAAAATGTCAAAATTTTCAGGCTCGCTCGCTTCGCTCGCTGGCATTTAATCGTTATGCAATTCTCCTGATGTTGATGTCAGTAATTGCCAGCAGTTGCGCCCGGTGCGCCCCTCCCCTTAATTTCTAAAGCGAAAAAATATACATGTAGCTACAAACGGCATTTTGGGGTAATGTCAAAATTTTCAAGCTCGCTCGCTTCGCTCGCTCGCATTTTATCGTTATGCAATTCTCCTGATGTTGCTGTCGTTATGCAATTCTCCTGATGTTGCTGTCAGTAATTGCCAGCAGTTGCGCCCGGTGCGCCCCCTCCCCTTAATTTCTAAGGCGAAAAAATATAGCTACAAACGGCAGTTTTGGGACTGTAAAATGTCAAAATTTTCAAGCTCGCTCGCTTCGCTCGCTCGCATTTAATCGTTATGCAATTCTCCTGATGTTGCTGTCAGTAATTGCCAGCAGTTGCGCCCGGTGCACCCCCTCCCCTTAATTTCTAAAGCGAAAAAATATAGCTGCCAACGGCAGTTAGGGGACTTAAAAATAAATGTCAAAATTTTCAAGCTCGCTCGCTTCGCTCGCTCGCATTTAATCGTTATGCCATTCTCCTGATGTTACTGCCAGCAACTGCCAGCAGTTGCACCCGGTGCAACGCCCTCCCCTTAATTTCTAAAGCGAAAAAATATAGCTACAAACGGCAGTTTGGGGTAATGTCAAAATTTTCAAGCTCGCTCGCTTCGCTCGCTCGCATTTTATCGTTATGCAATTCTCCTGATGTTGCTGTCAGTAATTGCCAGCAGTTGCGCCCGGTGCGCCCCCTCCCCTTAATTTCTAAGGCGAAAAAATATAGCTACAAACGGCAGTTTTGGGACTGTAAAATGTCAACATTTTCAAGCTCGCTCGCATTTAATCGTTATGCAATTCTCCTGATGTTGCTGTCAGTAATTGCCAGCAGTTGCGCCCGGTGCGCCCCCTCCCCTTAATTTCTAAAGTGAAAAAATATATTTACAAACGGCAGTTTGGGGTAATGTCAAAATTTTCAAGCTCGCTCGCTTCCCTCGCTCGCATTTTATCGTTATGCAATTCTCCTGATGTTGCTGTCAGTAATTGCCAGCAGTTGCGCCCGGTGCACCCCCTCCCCTTAATTTCTAAAGCGAAAAAATATAGCTGCCAACGGCAGTTTGGGGACTTAAAATGTCAAAATTTTCAAGCTCGCTCGCTTCGCATGCTCGCATTTAATCGTTATGACATTCTCTTGATGTTACTGCCAGCAACTGCCAGCAGTTGCACCCGGTGCAACCCCCTTAATTTCCAAAGCAAATACATATACATGTATATATATATATATATATATATATATATATATATATATATATATATATACATATAAAAACGGCAGTTTGGGGACTGTAAAATGTCAAAATTTTCAAGCTCGCTCGCTCCGCTCGCTCGCATTTAATTGTACAGTTATGCAATTCTGATGTTGCTTCCATGAGGTGCGCCCCCCCCCATAATAGCATGTCTTGACCCACGGTACGCCACTGAACACCCCCCTCTAAAAAATCCTGGGTACGCCTATGTTACATACCATAATATTGTACATGCTTTATTTGATTTTTATGAATGTAATGGGAATAAAGAAGAAGAAACGAAATGAAAATTGATGAATTTGTTCCTTAAGGTTTTGCTTAAGTTTTGTTGCTGTTGTTGTTGTTATTGTTGTTCTTATTCCAGACGTAGTAATTTCAACTCGATCCCCGTTTCTAATTGCGATAATCGTTTCATGTGTATCCTCCCTCAGACCTGCATTACGACAGCGGATCTACACAGAGATGTCTGGCCGTAGAGCTGGTTGATGGCGCCCTACAGTTCTCTGCTCTCACCTGTTACTCAAGCGAAAAAACACACACACAAAAAAAAGCTCGCAAAGTTTGCGTGTGATCCTTGTTACACTGCAATAATCAGCTTCTAGTCTCGCAATTTATGTCGCTATAGGAATGCCGACCAGGTTACGAGTAAGCATTAACAATAACTATATATAAATGCATCCACATATAATCACATACACACAATGCATAACAAAAATATAACTTTGCAGAAGTGCCTATTAATTTTCTTGATTTCTTATGTTTTGTTTTATTTTTTTTGATACACAAGTCCGCTATGAACCACGACGATGAGTGTGTGTGTGTGTGTGTGAGAGAGTTTTTTTTTTTTCTAAGTATATTATGACCTTTGCTTTACTGCACGCTGTTGAGAATTGAGTAATTTGCCGAATGGTTAAGTATAATAAATATTTTACTCGCTGTCGTGGAGAGTTTTACAGTGCTGCGGGAACTTGAGGGATTGTAAACTCCCGAAAATGTCTTTCAAAGCATACTTTAGTTCATTGTTCTTGCATTGTTTTCTCAACTACAAAGATCTGCTCCGAGATCTGTAATATTAAGTGTTTTGAGAAATCAATTAACAAAACGAAAATACGATATGCACTCTCATATCATACAATCAACGATTGATAAGAGCCTGTAAAGATGCCAACAGAAATTATTGGACGATATAGGATCACGTGAAAACGATCCTTTCATTTTTCCTCAAGGGAAGAGTTTTCCCATGAAAATGGCAAACAAGTTCTATTACCATCGGAGGGCATGGCAGAATTAGGGATCGCGGTTTGACACAAATTTTGTTCATGAGGCACAAGCTGCGTGTAAATGTACTTCTGAATAGCTATACCATCATAATGACCATTGCGCTTAGCTGGTAACTTGAAAATGTCTATCAGAGGAAATTCACCTTGAAGGTATACATGGGTCAATTCCTTTCTCAACTTGAGTTTGCTATAAGGTAAAATACATTATATATATATATATATATATATATATATATATATATATATATATATATATATCGCATTCGGCGTCGGTTGGTATATTATTCAAATTATGGCAAATATTCGTAACGTCGGCTATAAAACTCGATCAGCTATCATGGCTATTGTGTATCAGACATTCGTAGTTAAAAAAAAAAAAAAAAAAACACGCCTGCTTGATGACGGATGGTCCATCAAAGCACGGCATTTTCAAACAATATCATTGCATCCTTGCACATTTTCTATGCACTTTTAAATCCACTCTGAAAACGTAAATACCTTAATTTACACAATTCTGAAAATTGACTCTGAGAGCGCTAGTACGGTAAACCATTTTTCGTATTAGAAAGGATATATATTATTCTTTTTTTTTCCTTCTTCTTCTTGTGGAAAAATGCATCCTTCATAGTAAAATCAGCGCACTGGAGAGTGGTGTGCATTCCGTCATGACACTAACAGACAATCATTAATTTTACATAGAACGAACAATAAAAAATATGTTGTGCAGTAATTATGTGCATGCGAAGTGTTGCTACATTGTAAGAATCATTGGCACGACTGTATGCTAGATGAGGGCTTCCCTCAATGCCTTGTTACAGACATCGATTGGTGGGGAGATTGCAGGATCTTTCTTGATGTTGTTCCATCTCTGTAGGTGCATAGGGAAAGGAAAGATAATGAGAAAACTTGTGAGCTGGAGTGTGGGATCCAGAATCGGGTAGCATGGTCTCTGGTATTTGATGTCAATGGTGTGAGGCGGTCCTTCCAAGCAATATTAATTCATTTATTCATATATGCATTTGTTTATTCATTTATTCATTCATTCATTCATTCATTCATTCATTCATTCATTTTTTCCATCACCAACAAAACTTGAAAATACATTTTTTTTTTTCACATATCAACTAAGTTGAACCGTAGGCCTCTCTTGTAGAGCATTGCTAGCCGACTGTGCCGACGTCTGCTCTGTAGTGTTTTAGGCCAGTGAAGCTCATTCAGCATCGCGCTGACACTTGATTGGCGGTCATAGTTGTCCATGACATACTAGTATCTTGCACTATTCCGCTGGACCTGCTCCACTTTCTTGATGTTTCGTTGTGTGTGTGGATCCTTTGCTAACACTGCGGCATATGGGTCTTATAAAATGTCTTGTAGGTTGCTTCTTTAATCTTACAAGGACACCTTCTAAAGTTTAATACGCTGAAAAGGAGTTCGAGGGCATGGAGCTAGCTTTCTATGAAATTATGTCGACATGGTTGTTAAAGTTAAGGTTGCTGTTGATGTGAAAGAATATATCTGGCAGATGCAGCTTCTGTAAGAAATATCACATTGATGTTACAGGTAGAAGTGACTGGTTTGTGTTTCTTGGTCACCCGCAATACATGACACTTTGCTGGGTTAAAGTGTATGTTCCGTGTGCGTTCCCATGCCTCCAAGTTATCAAGGTCGTCGTGGAGTACTAGCTCGTATTATGGGGAGATGTATATCCTCATGTACGGCTAGGGCACATTCATCTGCGAAGAGCCGAATTGTAGAATTGTTAAAACAGTCCGGGAGATCGCTTATGACGGCTAAGAAGAGTAAGGGCCCGAGGACACTCCCTTGTGGCACACGAGATGCCACAAGCACATCTTTGCTGACTTCACCTTTAACCTGGACTTGCGGTGTGCGATCCCCGAGGAAGTCTTCAACCCAACGCAGAGTACACCCTCTCACCCCACAGTGTTTTAGCTTGTGGAGGAGCAGTCTGTGAGATACTGCATCAGTCTTTACAGGTCCGATAAGATTTGCTCTGTCTGTCCTTTATCTTCTATTCCTGGAGCCAGATCATTATCAACACCAGCTGAGTGTCACAGTCATGGTCGTCTTTTCCGGAAGCCAAACTAGTTTATAAACCGAAGCTCTTTCAATGACAAATTTCAGAATTTGAGTGAGAATTGCACACGTGTTCGGGGAAAAGAAGAGAATGATGCGATTGCTTATGAAGTCTACATGGGCATTTGCCTACTCCAGGAAAACAAACACTCTACATGATATAATAATTGTTTCGTCACAAGATTGTTTCATTGACAGTAGAGTCATTTATGTACTCGTTCTATCCATTTTTTTTTTTTTTTTTTTGGGGGGGGGGGGGGGCTGCAGGGGGGGTAGTTGCGTCCTCTTCATGGACATCGAAGATTGACTAGTATTGTTTTGCTCCTCAGAGATGGTCCTTTTTATCTTGAAATAACTAAATGAGTCGAGATAGTTTATTGAAATTATACTATCTGTCTCTACTATCTGCGAAAGCATTGTCTCTTTTTTTTTTTCATTTGTGCTTGTAGTCAGGTCGCTTAGTGAAATTACCGTTACACGGCGGATAAAAGCACCAAATTTGGAGAAATAGACCCGAGGGCCAATATTCAATGGTATTAGAGTAGGAGCCCTCTGCAATGGAATTTGATTGATTTACTTTTATGATGTAAATGCTGAATTTTAATTTTCCAGCAGGCATAAAACATCCATAAATTAAGCGAGGAGCCAACATTCGTGAAAGCAAAAAGCGCGCGATTCTACACGATGCATTGAATGCCAATGACGATTCGGGGAAGTTTCTTGCCGCGGGGAAAATAAAATAAAAATAAAAAGCATCTCCTTCCATTCGTGAAAGCTTCATGCCGCGAAAGCAAACTTACGTATCTGAGGCAGCATAGTACAAGTTGTATCAGGAAAGAGGTTCAGATGTGTTCTTTGTATTATTATTTTTCATGGAACTTGAAAACATGAATCCAATCTTGAATTCCATGAGCAACAAAGCATTTGACACATTAGTGGTTGAATTGAGATTTATAAAAAGACAGTGCTGTTGAAGTACCACTGCAGTGCGACTTATAACTCGTAGATTAGAGTGACGTACAATGTAAGTCAAAGGGAATTGGAAAGATTTCCTAATGTAAGGGGGGGGGGGAGGGGCGGAGATCACAGGCCCTTAAACACCCCCACCCGTCAAAGCTCAGCATCCCCCCCCCACACACACACATACAAGAGAACGGTCCGTAACTTTGAGCTGAAAAAAAATACTATAGTAGTAGGGTCTATAGGTCTACTTGTACGTAACACCGTGGCACATCAACATACAAAGCGGTAATTGATTCAATCATCCCCATGTTTCAAATACTCTCTTGATCATGAAATTCAAGATTGTGTTAATGTTTTAATTTGCATTAAAAAAAATGACAAACTTTGCAACAGATCTGACCCTCTTTTTATTACTATGCTTCCCCAGATATTTAAATAACATTATAGTAGTTATTTTCTCCCATCAGAATTGAGAGCTTACATTAGCAATTTGTACTCTGCTATTAACTGGTACAGAAGTAACAAAACAATGGAACACTGAGCCATTTCAGTTTCGGAAGGGGATCTTTCAGGGGGATCCATTATCACCCCGTATTTTCACAATGTGCATTAACCCCCTACTTGAGTATTTGAAAACAAACGATAAATTGGGTGACAAGTTGAATGAGAGAAAATATGTGACTACATTTTTCGCTGATGATTTCTGTCTGATCACCTCCAACAGTAGATCCCACCAGCGAATAATATGAATACGCTGTCTTCTCATGTCACTAGTCTCGTGCTCAGATTTAAACCGCCGAAGTGTAGGTCATTGTCAATATCTAGTGGAATCATTAACAAAACTACCGCATTTCACATTGAGGGCCAGAATGTTCTGTCGTTGAGTGACACTGATAATCGTTTCAAGTTTCTTGGGTTATTGGCCACTGATAATGATAATTCCAAGTCAGTGTATGATTATCTTAGCGAAATTATATTGTCAGGTTTACGTGACATTGATGCTTCTCCAGTACGCCCTATGAACAAATTGGAAATGTATTCTCGTTATTTTCTACCATCAATCAGATTCCATGTCACGGTCAATGACCTTTGTCAAACGCATCTCAAGCAGCTTGATGCTCTCACAAATAGATATGCAAAAAAGTGGTCGGGCCTCGCCCATCCAGCCACCATGGCAATGCTTCACATGCCTGAGGGACTTGATATTCCTTCCATTTCTAATTTGTACATTGAATGCCATACTTTTGCACATGTCCAAATTCGGGAAAAGAGTGACTCTTAAGTCAATGAATGTTTGGATTTAAAAGTTCAAATGGTGAAGAAGTGGACAAGAAAAATATCTGCCACTGTTCAAAGCGAAAGAGATTGGAACGACATTCATATGCAAAATCTATCGGCCCCGCAACAAAAACGAGCGGCGAAGAATTTGTGTAAACAACGAGTGTCAGAATATTGGCGCAATCATGTAAAAAAATCTGGCTGTACAAGGAAAAACTCTTGAATTAATTAGCTTAGAAACCGGTAACGCCCAGTGGAAAAGTATGCCATACAATTTACCTAAAAGAGTTGCAAAGTTCATGCTTAATGCTCTAACAGACTCGCCGAATACGCGGGCAAATCTGCTTACACGGGGTAAGAGGTCGAATGATAGGTGCACAAAATGTGGTAATCGTGAAACACTAACACATTACGCGCTCTATCATTGTTCGGTCGCTTTGGAGCAAGGCCGCTTCACATGGCGCCACAACAACATTTTACATCACATCGTTGAGGTCGCCCGGTTAGGTATCCATGGGAACGGTGAAGCTTCACCGGATCCCATCATACAAAGTGATCTTGAAGGTGAAATGAGGCCCAATCGGTCCACTGTTCCTCTGGAATGCACTCAAACTGACCTAATCCCGGACTTATGCATCCTTTGGAAAAGCGATAAGAAACTCGCAATTATTGAGCTCACAGTCCCTTTTGAAACAAATCTGCTTAAGGCAAATGAACGGAAGTCAAACAAATATGCATCTTTGGTATCTGACATCGAAGCAAATGGTTACACTGTTGTCTTTCTACCTATTGAAATAGGTTCTCGGGGCTTTGTTAATAATGACAATGTGCAAAGGCTGAAGAAATTTATCGCGCTATGCGGGAAACCAGTGTCTTTCAAGACTTTTCGGGACAGATTGTCGTCACTTGCAATCACTTCTTCATTTGTAATTTATTCGGCTAAGGAAGAACCAAAGTGGGAATTTCAAAATTCATTGCTTTGACATCATTTAATTTTAATTTTTGGCCCATTGTTTAGGTTGAGGCCACTGGATTAATTGTGTATCGGATTGATATTTGGGAGGGCTTGTTGTCGGGCATGAGTTTTTCTGAGACGGGCTATCATTATAACATATAATTATGAAGTAGTTGAGATGTGTGTAGGGTTTGCTCTTAGTCGAGTTCATTGCTCTATGTGATGGGAGTGTTCTGCCGTCGGGTGGGCTCTGGCTTGATGCTTGGAAAGGGCTCTTTTTTGTCCGTCTAGTCTGGATACATTTTGTTACTTTGAGTTATGTGAGGTAATATTTAGGATTTATCATACTTAGGGATGGATTGTTGTTATTTCATGAATATCTGGGTTGGTTACAATGTGCTAGTTTTGTTATATTGTAGGTATTTAGGTGTTTATTGCATTGATTTAGAGGTTGATTGAGGGGTATGGGTTCTCATGGTCCATCCTAGTTTATTGGGGGGAGGACGAGATATCCCTCGTTTTTTTTTATATGTATGTATATAAATTAAAGGTTTATAATAATGGGGCGTCCCCACCCGGGGCTGGGCTTTTCCAGGGTCTCTTCGGTTCCCCAGGGCGGAGTCGTCCCATGCGATATTAATTCATGTAAGTTATTGTTATTGTTATGTTAATGGGGCGCAGAATGAATGACCGTGTCTCATTGTGAATAATTTATGTATGCGGAATTGCCCCACTCCACCATATATTGGATTCACTGGAATATAAATTAATGCAAATGTTTGTTAATATTCAATAGGTATGCTAAATGCCGGCAAGAGAAAAGTGTATCATTTTTTAAGTATGTACTACACTTGTCCTAGTTTTCTTCGTCTTCTTCTTCTTCTTCTTCTTCTTCTTCTTCTTCTTCTTCATGCTATTTTACTTTTCTCCTTAGTCTTTCTTAGTATCCATTTTCTCTACTCTTAATCTTTCTGGTCTCATTTCTTATCCCTTTGCCTGCTGATACAATATCTTTCACACTTTGAATATGTGTAGGACTCTGTCAAAGTTATGTGCATTTATATTCGTAAATCTTATGTAACATTTTGTGATATTTATGTATATGCCCTGCTTATTCTGTTTATCCAGTTATGTCCTGGGCTTTCATGTTTTGTATTTATGTATTCCTTTGTTCGATTTGTATATCAATAAAGTGATAAAATGTACTTTCGCGGCATAAAGCTTTCGTGAATTGGAGCCACAAGTACTGAGGGATCACCACTCAAAATTTGGTGCTTTTATCTGCGCTGTAACGGTAACTCAAAATTCAACATTAAGCAACCTATTTGGGATAAATGTGATTATTGCACCGCAATAAAGTTGATTCTGAGTAGAATTGAAAACACATTCTTCATAAGATATCTTGTGTTTATTGAAGTTCGACCAACAGTATGTATCAAGAGGTCATATTTCGTTTTTTAATTCAGCTTACTGAAATGCAGCAAGGGGATGGTATACGGCTGGCAGTTTATAAAAAATGATCATCAACTTGAATGCAAATTCATTACCAGCAACAACATCCTGGGCCCCGTTTTATCAAGATGAAGTTATCGTCGATTGTGAAATCAACGCTAACTTCGATCAACTTAGATCGGCTATAACTTTAAATCAACTTTAAGTTTCCGTTTTTACGAAGAGACTTAATAGTAGATTATAGTTATAGCTGATCACCATGACTTTATTATTGATTTAGTCAAAAGAAAAAAACACAGGACGAGGCTGGTTTCCGGTACTGTCTGCTTAAAAACAGTACAATACATAAAGCAAAACAAACAACAAAAACACGAATGTACCATGATTGTCTACCACGGCCACGGAAGCGTAGTCTGCTAGTGCGCCGCGGTATGATAAGCGCTACAGCCGCTGAATTAGAAGTATGTTTGCAACAGAACCGCAATTATAATTATATTAACACACAAATGGGTGTGTGTGTGTGTGTGTGTGTGTGTGTGTGTGTGTGTGTGAATGTAATGAGATTTCACGTATTGGCTCCACGAAGAAATGGAAACAAAAGTGGCCACGCCTTTTTGGCCAATAAAGCATAGGTTTATTCGACTCAGATTTTCGGCGACTTCTTCAAAGAATATATTGTTTAAATAACGTCATTGTCAAGACTCCTGAAGATGGAGTAGGACACCGAACATGTGAGTCGAATAAATTTATGCTTGTTGTGGTCAAAAATGCACTTTATGTATCAGTTTGTTCCTTGATCGCTCTTTCTCTCTCTCTCTCTCTCTCTCTCTCTCCTGAAACTGTATAAGCATATTATAACATGTTTATATAATATCATACTAGGTGTTACAAAAAACATTTCCTACTTTTGATCTTTCATAGTTCGAAAACTATATCAGATAACACTGATATTGATATGCGCAATAGCTGAATAGTGTACAATTTTGTTGGAGGCAATTTTAGAATGACGGCATAATTCAGTTTCATTGAATTAAACATTATTCTTTTTTTTTAGTGAGGTTTCAGATTTTGCTCTATCTTCAGCCCTCTGTACAAAACTTTAACTTTGCACAGAAGTCACTTGGGGTGTGTGGGAGTGTGTAGTTGACATCCAGACAATGGTCCAGGACAATTACCAGGATTTGAATGCTCCATTATTGATGATGAATTCCACTATCACATCTAGTCTTTATTCATCCTGAAATGTGGTGTATGCAAGCACATATATGGAAACAAGTGATTACTTTTTTATGTGCATGCATTTCACCCTTTGCTTGGAATTCAGACCAGCAGTGCCCAGCAATCAATAATGAATAATTAATAAAGCATTCATGTGCTTTGGAGCAGAGCTGTGAACAGGTGGTATCAAGGTCCTTTGTTCATAGTAATTGTAAGTACACACTCACATACACATTAGTTCCTGTGTAAAGTTCAGATTTTGTACAGAGGGTTAAAATTTGACCAATATCTGGAACCTAACCTTGCAATTAATCATGAATTTCATGAAACTGATATAGGTTTTCATATTCCAATCACTTCCAACTAAATTGTACACTATTCTGCTATTACTCATGTTAATGGTATTTTTATCTGATGAATAGTTTTTGAGCTATTAAGCATCAAAAGTGGGAAATGTTTTTTGTAACACCTAGTATATAGATATAGTTATAATGATATATATATATATATATATATATATATATATATATATATATATATATATCATATACATGTGCATATATATTCGTAAAGAGTACTGTTGGGTCTTTCATTCATAATTATGCTTATAAGGTTCAAAATGAAAAACAGATGATACCACGTAGAGTACGTAATGTATAGGTATAAAGTAATTAGCAGCAAGAATGATGTCAAGATGACTGTCATTGGTATAGAAAAAGCTTACTATATATTCCAAAACATGCATTGGAAATCATTTGCGGGAGAGATCATATAATCACGATATTGCACTATCAACGAATTAATTGAAATACCAAGTCCACGGGAGAATGGCACAGCATAAATTATCACTTTCATATACTTACCTAATTGCCACCTCTAACTTCACTGCATTTTTCCTCTGGAGAAATGTTTGAAGGAAAACATCATGTGCATTTAGCAACTAACAACCTTTTAAAGTTCCGAATCCTAAATCATCAATGTTTATAGAAATAAACATAAAAGGGTTGAGACAAAAGATGATTTTTTACCATTTGAAACACAGTGAATAGGCCTACATGTTCTAACAATCATACCGTAACTATGCAGCACCAAACCACACAAAAAAGGTGCTTTCTGGGACGTGATTGATTAAAGAATATATCTCCGTAATTTTTACCGGATGGAATTCTGACAATGGACAACATACACTAGTGTATATTGGATACACATCTAGAGCAAGGTTGAACCAGAGGTTAAGTCTCAATGCAGTGTTCACTTAATAGACATGAAGCCATAAATAGCACCGAGTGATAGGCCTAACATAAGTCATACACATAGAATTACAGCAGACACTGACTGTTATGATAAAAACAAAAACAAAAAAAAACAAAACACAACGCTATCATCAGTACGTTAAATAAATGTACAGAGATGTAAGACGTTCTGAGTATAACACAGTTGGTTTGTATCAGTCTGATTTCAAAAGCCGCTCAGCTCATGTACACTGTATGTAAAGAGAACGCACACAATTCTCTACCGGTGGAGGCATCACATCCCTTCTCCTCCCTTTTCCATCTTAATAATTCATGCCATTTTTACGAGCATCAGTTGTCTCACAGCCTCAGTATCATGTATTTATGACCTTGTATTATATGTAGCTCTCTAGTTGAGACTGGAGACACGTTTTAAAAGTTGTTATCCTACCAATTAGACACATGCACATACTGTCCACTCCCTCCCCCCTCTCCCCTCTTCCTCCATACTGAATGAAAATAAGTGTGTATAATATAATCTTTCTGCCTGACAAGCAAAGCAACATAAACACCTAAAGAGGGGCTAAGCCACCCCCTCTCACCACGAAAACGAGGGGAGGGGGTTCAAACCCCATCCCCCATCACCATCCGTCACTGTGAGCTATTGTTTCCAAGCTCCCAGAAGGCTAACCAAAGAGAAGTCAATGTACTTTATCTACCAATTTATTATGACTTCTTTAGAGTATGAAGCAATCTAATGAGAAATTAAACAGGATATTTTTATCCTTGTTGAATAATTGTCACCTCAAATCCGAGTTATTTTTATAAGTCTATAGGAGAAAAACACTGACAAGCAAACCTTGAGATTTGTCCTACACTGACATTGAGAGTCTGATTAACTGGCAGCGAGATCGAACTACCTGCCGTTTCTAATACACAATAGCGAGGTATTATAAAAAAAAAATCATCATTGTCATTACTGTGTGTGTATATATACTTTGGTATGTTTGATTACTTTCATGTTGTTGCCTCCTCCTGGTACACCTTCCAGGGCTCACTGTTTGCTCACCCCCCCCCCTTCCCCTTGCTGTTGCTTTTATTTGCATCTGAGTTATTTTAAAAAAAAATGGGCTTAAACGGCCAATAGCGGCTCATCGTGCAGCATCCATGACAGTTCTTTCGTCCTTGATGCTCGATGATTGGACTGCCATCACATGCCTCGGTTTGTTGCTGTTGTTGTTGACTTTTTTTTTACTCGAAAAAAAAAAACCCCAATAACAACAACTAATGATCAATTGCTATTGTTTTTACACAGGCTAACCTTACATACGAATTCAATATATTGAAATGGTAGAAACGAGTCGAGATACACCCGATATACAACGAGTCGAGATACACTCGATGTACATTACCCTTTTCACTTTCTCAATATCTGGCAATTAACATTTTGATATTCCCGCAATTCATGTGCTATTATGGTAAAGATTTTACCCACTTCTACAATGTCTACGACGTTCTTGCTTTATATACTTCCTCGTGACTTCCTACTCAAGATTACCAGATTTACTGAAGTACCTTCCTGAAATTTATATTTTCATACATCAAATAACATCTCAATGTTATGGATTATCTCAATATTCCTGAATGGTGCAAAATTTGCATCACTCAGATTCAGGTTCACGTATACCAAATTATCAAAAAGGCAAGTGTCAAAATGTGTCTCGCCTATTCGCGTAGAAGAAATTAATGTTTTTCTAACTCCCGGAACTTCATTCACCCCCGCCTTTCACATAATGACCTTGTGGTGACCGCCAACTCCCCAAGGGACATTTACCAGCCAAGTGTGGTCACAAACGGACATATGGATCAAAAGTTATGAGCCATAATCGAATTGTGCGCCGTAAAAACTTAACGTTGGCCCCTAAACATTTGTTGACCCCTGTCTGTGACCTTTGACCTTGTGGTGACCTTCAACTGCCCAGGGGACATCTATCATACAAGTTTGGTCACAAACGGAAATATACATCAAAAGTTATGAGCCATAATTGAAACGCGCCGTAAAAACTTAACATTGCGGGGCCCTATAAAGTTCATCGTCCCCTGCCTGTGACCTTTTTGACCTTGAGATGACCTTCATGTTTGGTAAAATTTTTAGCTTTATATAACTACTCTTCCCTCCAAGTTTGATTGAAATTGAGGTCCTCAGTAGAGAGTTATTCAAGTTTTTGTAGCGTTACGGACGGACGACGGACGGACAATGGACGGACAGAGGCCGCAGGCGATTTCTTAGTCTCCCCTCAGCTCCGGTGGGCTCGACAAAAAAAAAAGAAGAAAAAAAGAAGAAGCAGAAAACAAAAACAAACAAACAAAAACATTTGGGCAGCTCCGGGGAGCAAAAATTTGTACCCGTAAGTCGATCAACCCGAAAGGCTTCCTCAGACCCGGTGTGACAAGGCCTTGAGCATGCTCAAAACTTCTTCCGGGTGAGTCGCGGCGGTGCCCGCAGAGGTACACGTAGAACACCTGGTGTCCAGTAGGAGGTCCCTTAGCGGCAGCACCTCGCAGGCAACTCCCACGCACGTACTTCGCAGGTGGAACGTAGGTACTTCGTAGTCCCCGTATGTCTCTCGTAACTTAAAATGGATCGGTTACGAAGCTCTCACGCAGGTCACACGGAATATACGCAAGTAGCAAGTAAGTAGCACGTGTCTAGCAGGTAAGACGCAAGTGCTAAACTCGCCAACATCCTTGTCCGCCTGCAGAAACCTACGCGCTGGAAAAATCCTTACTCGCAACAGGCCCCGCGTAGCCGGAAAGGTTACAGGGCCTTTATATACCTCTGCAGCATTTGTTTTGTCTGTTTTCCTTATCTGTAGTGGCCTAATTGAGAAGAATATAATGATCTATCCCCGGATATTCTCGTCTTGATTATTTCGTCTTTGTTGCCCTACGCTTAACTAGCTAGATTTCAAGTACGTTCCATCATATAAATTTAGCATTTATATAATAGAGCCAAACTTACAAAGATTGGCAGCAGGTATGTTCTGTATGTTTGTGATAATTCATCGAGCATGTCCTAGCCGGATATTGTGTCTTATTACCTTGTTATCTTGATCTATTGCTTTTTTTTTCAATTGAGAAATATGAAAATACATTAAAATTGAAATTGAATGTTATCTTCAGAAGTACACTTTCATCATTTACACAATTTCATTTTGTATTACAATTTTGGATTAAACTGTCAATTTAGAACTCAAAACGCTTCAATATTATATCCTTGGTTTTTTTTTTTTCTGAAGAGTAGTTGTCTTATTTCTTTATAGCAAATTTCTTTTTTATTCTCTTTTGCCCCTTTGACTGTCATTATCATCATCACTATACATAATTTGGTCATTATCATTACTGTATCCTAAATGCCCATTATACGTACGTAAGTTGACGGGGATAGCCTCAATGAGAAGCCAGAAAGCCAAGTTAGTAAATCATGTTGGTTCTTGAAAAGAAATATCTCATCTAAAGATTCTAATCAATGCTTATTTTGAAAAACCATATTCAGTGATTCTTTGGAATTCATCGGAGCTGGTTCTCTCTATGGTTCTGCTGATTGACCTCAAGTGATTGGCGGGCAATCATTGTTTGAAGTTGGAATCACATGGCGGGTACCTGGTGTTCTAAAGGAAGTCAGCTTCCACTGATCGTACTAAATAGGCAGAAGTATATGTATGTATATATATATATATATATATGAAGAGTTTGTTTGCAAAAATCGATAAGTCCATATTTGCCAAATGGAGATATTTGCGATTAAAGGTCAAGAAAAATAAAGAGAATAATAAGAAAATTTTTGCTTCTTTTGACCATAACTTCAAAAATATACCTTTATATGTAGTGAACAATATATCATTTAAAAGGTATCATTTTGTAGTTTATGACAGAGACCGTACTTCAAAATCTTCAAAAATGGACTTATCGGCTTTTGCAAACAAACTCTTCATATATATATATATATATATATATATATATATATATAGAGAGAGAGAGAGAGAGAGAGAGAGAGAGAGATATAGAGAGAGAGATACTGAGTGTTACAAAAAAGCATTTCCCACTATTCATCGTTAATAGTTCGAAAACTATACATCAAATAACACCGTCATTGATATGAGTGATAGCTGAATAGTGCACAATTTAGTTGGAGGTGTTTTGAATAATATGAGAGCATGAATCACTTTCGTTAAATCCATGATTAATTTTAAAGTTGAGTTCCAGATTTGGGTCAAGTTCGAAGCCTCTGTACAAAATTGAACTTAACACAAGAACTAATGATGTGTATGTGAGTGTGTGCTTACAATGGTCCTGAACAATAAACATGAATACCAAGAATACCACCTTTTCAGAGGTCTGCTGAGTAGGCTAAGGCTTCTGGACTCCAAGGCACATGAATGTTTTATTAATGATTTATGATGGATTGCCCTGGGCACTGCTAGTCTAAATTCATGGCAAAGGGTAATATGCATTCACATGAAAGAAATCAGCGCATATTTTCATGTGCTTACATATACTATAGGGTTTCCCGGTCAATTTCATACTTTTGTCATTCAAGTTCCTATTCCGAGCATTCGATTTCACGCATTCCACGCTCGCAGCACTGAATCAGCAATCAAATTCAAAATCCGGTCATTCGAATTCACTATCCGAGCATTCAAATTCACTATCGGAGCATTCAAATTCACTATCGGAACATTCAAATTCACTATCGGAGCATTCAAATTTAAGAGAGGAGCACGCATTTCATCAATGAGCATTCACATTCATGTCAAGCTGGCGACGGAATCTCGTCGGTCATTCAAATTCGTGAATAGGCAACCATGTTCCAAATAACTGCATTCAATTTAAAAAGAAGTCCTGAATTTAGTTAGTTTGGGGCCGTGTATGCATGTGTTTCTCATTTGGCTTTGAATATATTGGGATTTATTATGATTATTTATTTTGCAGTAGAGGTCCACCTGTTTATTGACAATTTTGAACTCGCGCTTAGCAAATAGGAATATACAGGCACATGTCCCTCGGAGTGGACATAAAATGGAGGTCCCACGTGTAAGAGAGTCACAACTCATGCACGTAAAAGATCCCACTTCATTTATTCATCGCAAAGAGCAGAACATCTAACTGGACCCCATATGGAAGACCAGCTTTTGCAGCTGAATATGGGTTATCCAGCCATCTTCTTTGATAGAAAATGAAACAAACAAACAAAAATTAGGCACTGTATAGGCCTACAGACGAGCATAATACGGAGGGTTGGTTGACACTTTCGAGGAAAAAAACACAATTTCGACTATATTGACACTGATACATGAACATTTTATACGTGCTGTTTGTTGTGTATTGCTGTCTTATTGGTTTACTTTTGCGGGACTATGTGAGATCATTGTGTGTCAGTTTGTCTTAAATTGATGAATTGTCATTATGTGGTTGGTGTTGGGGCGTTGTCAGCATGTAGTATCGTCAAGGAATATGATTACTAGTCGTTGTGTTGTTTTTATGCACTGCTGACTGGACATTGCAATTTGAAATTTATTAAGATGAAAAACGAAGAATACATGAACAGAGAACAATGTAGAACATGTAAAAAATCCTAATTACACTATATGCAAACATTCATTGGTTGTGTTGGCCCTTTTTCCTTTCTTAAAATTCTCCTCCATTTTCCTCGTTAAATTGATTGCACGAAGTAGGAACTTGATCGCCTAAAAATGAATTTGAACGTTCCAAACAAGCTCATTGGGACTATCACGTGACTATCGCATGAATTTGAATGCACGAGTAGGAAAGTCGGTGCTCGCATTTTGAAATTGAATGCCCAATCGTGAATTTGATATCACGAAAACGAAATAGAACGCTCATAAATGAAAATTGATCGCTCGGATTCTGAATTTGAATGCCCGAATATTTTCGCGTGCGTGCGCTGCGTGAATTTGAATGCACATAAATGAATTTGAGTGACATAAGTATGAAATTGACCGGGAAAACCTATATATTTCAGGATGAATAAAGACTATCTGTGATAGCGGAATTTCTCATAAATATGAAATAGAGTATTCCAATCCTGGCCATTGTTCAGGACCATTGTCAGGGTGTTAACCACACACTTCCATACAGACCAATTGACCCCTGTGCAAAAAAAAAAAAAAAAAAAAAATGTACAGGGGGCTGAAAACAGAACATCTCAAACCTAACTTAAAATTAAATCTTGAAATTCATGAAAGTGATTTGAGGTACCATTTTTAAATTACCCCCAACAAAATTGTGCACTATTAAGCTATTGCTTGTATCAATGTCAGTGTTATCTGTTATATAGTCTTTGAACTATTAAGAATCATAAGTTGGAATTTTTTGTCACACCTAGTAAATATAATCGCATTGTATATTAGTAATACGTACGTACTTTGTACATGTATGTATGTATATATATATATATATATATATATATATATGTGAAGAGTTTGTTTGCAAAAACCGATAAGTCCATATTTGCCAAACGGACATATTTGTGATTAAAGGTCAAGAAAAATAATGAGAATAATAAGAAAATTTTTGCTTTTTTTGACCATAACTTCAAAAATGTATCTTTATATCGTCGGTGTTACCACGAACCGACGCTATTTCGTTTTTGAGCGAAAATGCAATTCTGAGAAAATCACGTTTAAAGATCTCACAAGTTTTAGACAACGTTTTCAATGACTTTTCCTGTCTTGTGTGTGAAAATTTTGACAGGGTAATGAGAGTGGAAGTTGTTCTTCATATCCATAGTGTAATTTTAGTGTGAATTCAAAAGAATTACGATATTTCTGTCTTCAAACTCACTGCGTCGGTTCGTAAATCCATCGTTTCTTGCGCGCACCATAGGTTATGTACTTAAGCGCGGGTCTCACGAACCGACGTAAGTTGTATTACGCCGGTTCGTGAGACCCGCGCTGTAGGGCCTGCACAATAGGTAACGTGCAATACGCGTGTATTTACGAACCGTCGCTATTTCATTTTCGTATGTGTTTACATACAAATACTATTAGGGCTATACCTGCTTATCAACAATAACCTTATTAATTGAAATTAATTGTCATGTAAGGATTATTGTGATGATTATAATACATTAGGTGATAATTAAGATGATAATATAAGCCAGTTTCTCTTAATTGTTCTAAAAAGCGTGTTGTCCTTGTTTTCATCTTCATTTAGCATTGTTATTAGAGCTGTCGTTGATCGCTCCAAAGATTTCTTTGCCCTCCCCCCTCCTTTTTGTGTGGATATATTATTCAACACTTTTGCATGTGGACATTTATCATTTGGTAATTAATATGTACCCGGTATACTTTGTTTCATATTTTTTTTTACTTTTTTAACTTACTTTCTTTATTTTTCACATAATTTTTAATTCAAATTCAGTTCACTTCTTTCATAATAATTATGAATGTTTGTTCTAAGATGAAGGATACCGCTAAATATAGGGAAAGAGATGTGCCAGTCAGTAATGATTACTTGCATTTACTCATCTTTCATACTCATGCACTCTGTTATTTCTTTCTCTGAAATAATCTATTAATTTCTTTATTTCTTATTATTCCACATTATTTGTGACTTTTACTTTGTCACAATTTTTATCGGTGTCATTATTGTCATTTGGCTTGCATGCGAATTCACTCATAATTCCTCACTTTCCATCTTTCTCTTTCCTGCTCAACAGATTCTTTGATAGCTGCACTTGATCATATAAAAACATAAAACTCATCCTGCATGCACTCTTCGAAACTGATAAACTCCTAAAAATACATAAATATCAAAATTATCAGAATTTCAAGCTTCATTTTAAATATATAACAATGGTCATGTTTTATTATGCCTTTTGCAGCAATATATTGAAGAGGTACATTATGTAATCGAAGAAACATAGGTTCTCAATAAAGTATCAAATTTGAATTATTCAGAGATGAGTAATGACAATGGGAAGGAGAACAATTGTGGAAGAGCTCCATAAATCAATAAATATCTAATGGCAAATGGAGATGGAATCAATATTAAAGAATATGCGTAATTCAAGTTCATTATTACATCAGTTCTTGTGTGTTCACAAAAAGAGAAACACAGTTCGAACATGCGCACCAAATCTTACAATTTACATTTACATCTATAGAGTGCGGACGGAACATATACAAAAGAAAGAATAACATTCTCAAATTAATATATCAAGCATAATTATGTATATGAACATAAAAAGATGTTGCTGCATATGCATGAAGCTTGTGAGTGCTGCAACACACATTATGCTCAGATGGAAACTTGATGTATATCATACAAAAGAGAAGAGGTACTGCATGTACATGTAGTTACACTATTCACAGGACAGTAGAGAAAAAGCAAGAGAGAGAGAAGGAAATGGGTGTCTAAAATAGGTCGATGTAAGGAGTGCCAAGCAAATTAAGTCTCTAATAGTTATACATATATGAAAAGGAAACAAATTAATCACAACATAAATGATCGTGCTCATATTAACCAATAATTAGCATCTAAAAATGTGTGTAGAAAGCCCAAAATATCAGCCTTTCGCCCCGTAGGCTTGTTACATATTATGAGAAAAGAGAAATTTTGGCCGACCCCCCCCCCCCCTCCGAATCCTTAATCCACCAGTACTATAAACACATGTGCTAGCAAATTCACAAGAGGGGTGGGGAAATTCGGCCAAAATTGTGTGTGGTTAAGATAATTAAAAAGAAAGGTCATCGGCAAAACTACGGGGTGGATGCAGACGAATTTTCATGTGATGACTAAAAAAAAAAAATGCAGCCAAAGGGGGGGGGGGGGGGGGAAGGACGGTGGAGAGGGGCCAAGGCTAATTTGACTCCCCTCCCCCCCCCCCCCAAAAAAAAAAAAAAAAAAAAAACCGCCACTGTTTTACAGCACCTTTAAAGGACTCTTAATTTTCTTTTGTAAAAAAACAAACGTCTCGAAGTAAAGAATTCCATATTGTAAGCGAAATGTACACCGATACAGTGTATGAAGTGTACATCCCAAGCTATTAAAGAAAAAAAAAAAACAGATTATGAATACTATTTAAAGTAAGAATTTCAGTGCGTTTAATCATCTTTAGTCGAGTTGCAAATGACATGTGCATATCTAATAAGAGCAGTTAACTTCGAAGCGCCCCCAAGCCCTTCTATATTTAATCATTCATGTCTAAAGGTAGTGCTAGGGCATCCCGGTGGTCTAGTGGTTATGGCGCTGGTCTAGTAATCCGGAGGTTGTGGGTTCGAATCCCGCTTGGGCTGCCTGTGATTTTTTTTTTTTTTTTCACAGCAGCCCACAAACTGCACACTGCAGTTGCATGTGTTACTACGGATGGAGACAAATGAATAATCTATTATTTTAATATACAATGTTTGACATCCTTTTCGTAATCACTTTCTTTAATTGTACATTTAGAGACATAATGAATTATTATTAAAAGAAATCATATTTCTGTATTTTGTTGTGAGTTTGCATGGGAGCATACACGTATCATAATTTACAATTTTAGTTAAAGAACATCTCATAACAGAACTGTCTAGTGATGGTTGAATGATTATGTCAATTTGTTATAAGTCCTATCAGTTATATGGAGTGCATTTCCCATGTTTATAAGAATCATACGTAACACATTCAAAGTGGGTTGAAGACAACAAAATAATAAATAAAAGAATAAAGGAGAATAGAATGAATTACAGTTTGAGGTGAGTTTGGCATGTCATTAACTGGATTAATATTATCATCTAGCAGAGATGCATATTTGATTATTTGTTGCATTAATTTCATAAAAATACATACATGTATAACATGTCTCAATCAACATTCAGAATGTTTGCAAAATGTAGATGAACATGTATCATGAACATGGTTGAAGATGAAGCTGGAACTTTTGTTAATGGGTCTAAGCTACCATTTGTGACTCTCATAAATCTGTTTTCTGTGAAAATTCGTACAGCGAGCGAAAAGTTTCTGATATACACATTTTGACAGTGTGAGACATTTGGTTATGCCCCCGACAATCTAGATTGACTCTCGCAATTATCACCGTTTACGAAAAATAAATCAGTGAAGGGCATGTTAATCCTCAGTCGATAACTATTACAACTATGCAATGATTATTCAACCATCTAACTTCATCTGATTACAGCATCATCTGAATATTGCCAATGTACACTTAGAAATTTATCAAGATGTATCACAAGGTTATGATTACCACACAAAACCTTCAAGATTTATTATCATGAAATACATACCAATGAACACTTAAAGAAAATCTAACATTCCATATCCACATGAAGCTTGCCTTGATATAAATGTCTCTCAGTAGTGTTATTAAAGTGTAGCAAAATTGTAATTACGACATCACAGAATGGAATGCATGTTTTCACCTTCAATCTTAGAATCTTCTTTCATGTTTCCACTTTACAATCACATTTTAATGTAGATATACCGTCCTTATGTTGTCGCCCTTCATCCCAAGTTCTCCCTTCTATCCTATCTGTAGATTGTCTTCTTTCCTAAGCCATTGTATTCACATTCCTTGATGATAAGCACGATGCTGTACTTTTTTTCTTCTCTGAAACAGTCCAGCTCTTCGCTACTGCATGGCATCATTCATGTGAAAGAAAAGACAGAAATTAAGAACTTTCGATTAAAATCAAACATCATGATACAAGATACAACTTTCATTTTGAGAAAAAGAAATCAGCCAACTAAGCTGTAGTTGAAATCATTTTGCTCTATTTATATTAAACATAAAACAAAATGGTATACAGGATCAAAGAATGTCAAAAAATACTGCTGTTCGTCTTTGATGCATATTCAAATTGTCTCGCCTTTTACATACTTTAATGATGCAAGATCTTATGTCTAGCACTTAGTAAGTCTCATGTAGAAATTAAATTATCATTCACATGAATAAATCTACATGTCCTTGTAAATAAGGCATTGCTTTGAAAAAGCTGAATATTAATAACTGCATTTGGGAAACAGTCTACGACAATCAAACTTCTTTATTATCAGAGACTTTAACATCTTGATTAGACCTAGACTCTAATTACCATTGTATTCACATCCGTTGATGATGTACACGACCCTGTACTTTTTCTTTTCTTTTCTGAGACAGTCCAGTTCTTCGCTACTACATGGCACCAGTCATCTGAAAGAAAAGAAAGAAATTAAGAACTTTTGATTAAAATCAAACATCATGGTACAAGATACAACTTTAATTTTGAGAAGAAAAAAAAAATCAGCCAACAAAACTGAAGTTGAAATTATTTTGCTCTATTTATATTAAACATAAAACAAAATGGTAGGCCTATGCAGGATCAAAGAATGTCAAAATATACTGCTTCTCGTCTTTGATCCATATTCAAATTGTCTCGTCATTTACACATTTTAATGATGCAAGATCTTATGTCTAGCACTTAGTAAGTCTCATGTAGAAATTGAATTATCATTCACATGAATATAAATCTACATGTACTTGTAAACAAGGCATTGCATTGAAGTAGCTGAATATTACTACCTGCATTTGGGAAACAGTCTACGACAATCAAACCTGTTTCTTATCAGAAACTGTATCATCTTAATTAGACCTAGACTCTACATTATCATTCAGCTTTTAAAGGTATTAACCATTCACCTATAAAACAGTGGCATTGTCATGTGCATCATATTTCTTTGATACTGCACATATTTTCATGAAGTCTGTGCAAGAATGCAAATGAAACACGTCTGCTGTTTGGTATTTATCAACAAAAAAAAAATCACTAACCCGGAAGTCCTTGGCCTTAGGAATAACACGTGGCGAGTTAGCAGGAATTGACATTAAAATAGAATAAGAATAGATCTACTAAATAGGCATTTGCCTCATGAATGTCTGGTCTAATTATAGACTAAGTGAAGTCTAGACCTTTCACTTTTAAGTTACACAGATTTCATATTACTTAGATCTAGACTACATCTAAATCTAGACATCTAATACTATTAGATCTTGGCAACTTTTGTCTTTGTGACACGAAATTAACACGTCACGGATGATATTTCGGCGATGTCCAACAGGATGACAGTACCACTATTACAAAATCAGTAAGTTGACATAGATAACTAACATCAACTTGTTAAAGTACGTTAGAGATGGCACCATATACAATAACCGGTGACACTGACACTGACAGATCTAGCGACTACGTTTAGACTAACGTTAAAGAGTGAGACTCGCCATCTCAGTAAGTCGGCCAAAGACAAAGTCAATACAGGGCTAAGTCAGTGTTACTGTTATGTTAGGCCTAACAAACGTTAACGGTTACTCGGTAAGGTTAGGTTTACCAGGACTCAAGAGTCCTGGTTAAATCAGTCGAGGGACATTTCTTAGGAAGTCCTTCGATTCCAAGAATAAAAAGAGTGAAAGAACAAAGGGAAAAAAGGAAAGAAGAAAGGACAAAAGATTATGTATGGCTGCTGTGGAAATCGACAGCGCCACTGTATCACTATCAATCAAGCGTAAATATATAAACGCCATTTGGTTGGGCCACATTCACAAGTTTTAGGGGAAAAAAGCCCCACCGCTGTGCTTAGGTACTCCACTCGAACTAACGTTAGACATACACTACCCTTGTAAAGAAGTACCATTAAGTACCATGGTATTACTATGGTATTACCATGGTATTACCATAGTAACCATGGTAAATTCATTTGTACCATAGTACTACCATAGTACTACCACAGAAGTACCGTACGGAATAGGAAAGTACTATTTAAAAATATAGAAGTACCATAATGTACCATAGTACTACCATGAATGTACCATAGATGTTACGGTATTACAATGAAATTACAATACTGAACAGAGTGCCATCCTCACACGTGATGCTTTCATGGTTCTCCATAGTACTTTCATGGTTCTCTGTGATACTTCCATAGTACTCCATGGTACTCTTGGACATTTTCATTGCACTTTGTGGTACTTTCACAGTTCTCTATGGTACTTTCATGGTACCTTATGGTACTTGTTTGACTGGCATATGGTACTGCTACCATAATCTTGCAAAGTTGACTTGCCCCAAGAAAGTCAAAAACATTGAAAATGATAATTTCCTCTTTAATAATCTAATTACTTAAGCTTGGCCTTTCATAGCATTGGAATATTGTTACAAGTGATTCTGTAGTTTGCAAAAAATATGAATTAGGCATTAAACAGCCTAAAGATTTCCACATTTTTCCTCATTTTTTTATAACATTTTACTTGCCTATGGGTAAGTGAATTTCTTCATTTTAATTTGTTCACTTGCCCGACATAAGATTTTACTAGCCCCGGGAAAGTGTGCAAGTGATTGTGTCAGGCCCTGTTTTACTTCAAATATATAGTTGAAATGCGCGCAACTCGAAGGATTTCTTCAAGTCCCTTTCGATTTGACTTAGGCAAGGTTTACTGTACTTTATCAACTGGGTTGGATGCGTGAAATCAAGTTTTCCCCTTTGAGTGAAATGTATGAGTACAAGACCCACTAGAGTCTTGTTATTTGTTGCTTAGATACAGTTGCATAATTGAAATGCACTTTTCTTAATATGTATGTGCGTGTGTAATTTTAAGGCCAGGATTACGGGAATTACCATGAGTATTGTAACTTTTGTGCTAAATGAAACACCAGTATTATGTGCCAACTGCCAAGTGCCACCAAAGTATTCACTGTGTTCTATTTGTCATGAAATCATTCAAAATATCAAATCTTGTTTTTCTGCAGTTGTATTACAACGTTAAAGTAAGTCTTTATTAAAAACAGAAAATTACTTTTTTTTGGTTTGTGGATTATTTTGCAGATTCCTAAGGACTGTTGCTGTCTGTGTTGATTTTGAAACGGCTCATGGTGTGATGTTGGTGAAACCATCATATCTTATCGTACAGTGCTTTCATCCACCTCATTCGCCAATCTCCTTTGTGCACTTTACATTAAGAAAAGAATTATTAAGTTCGAAATGCCAGTTTTCCTCAAAGAATCCTAATGAGTGGACCTGCATTAGTAGAGCAGATAAGCCCTCAAAATCACGTGAATTGTGCAAAATTTGACTAAAGCATGAAACTTTCACCAGTGTTAGTACATACCATAAGATTTATTTTAAGATCGGGAGGTAAGTCTGATTTGACCTCTGATGACCTCCAGAGGTCAATGTACTTTAGATATCAGAAAATCGATGTTTTTAGACATTTGCAAATGATATATGTGGTTATGTTGCACTAAACATGCATTTATACTACAGAGAAATCATTTCCAGATTCAACAGAGCACTGACAGGTTTTTACCTTTGACCTCTGATGACCTCCAGAGGTCAATGAACTTTAAATATCAAAATATCGATGTTTTTAGACATTTGTGAATGATATATGTGGTTATGATTCACTAAACATGCATCTATACTTCAGGGAAACCATTTTCTGATTCCACAGAGCATTGACAGGTTTTAACCTTTGACCTCTGATGACCTTTGGAGGTCAATGACCTCTAAATATTATATTGATCTGTGATGTCATTGGTTAATGGTAACCATTGTTAAGATGTACAAAACAAGCATATCTGTCTTACAATGAAATTGTCTTCATATTCTAAAGAGCAGACAGGTTTCTACCTTTGACCTCTGATGACCTTGAGAGGTCAATGACCTCAGAATATCAGAATATTGAAGTATGACATCATTGGTGAAAGGTCAAACATGGTAAGGATGTACAAAACAAGCATATCTGTGTACAATGACATCGTCTTCATATTCCAAGGCACACAGACGAGTTTCTGCCTTTGACCTCTGATGATCTCGAGAGGTCAATGACCTCAAAGTATCAGAATAGTTTGGCATCATCAATGGTAAACATGATGATGTTTTAGAGAGCACTCGTAGGCCCTGTTTATTAACGAGCCATTACCGTTCACCTATGAAAATCACACAAGGACAAATACCTCGAATGAAATGTGAGGATGTTAATATTGATATTGCGATAGTTAATAGTTAATAATTGTTTATAATGTAGGGCATTTCTGTTACCAAAAAAGTGGCTACTCATTCCGCAGAACTTTTCAGGTAATTATCTAAGTCGGGTATGTGCACAGAGCAAGGGGTGTCGATCTGTTTTCACGTGGGGGGGCGGACTTGGAAAATATGTAAAAGCATAAGTTCATGGTGCAAAGGAATGAAGCGGAGGGGGAGGGGGAGGATGTGGGTGGGGGATTGGATTTTTGCAGGTTTAGACCTGAAATCAGTGATTCAGTGTAGCTCTTGTTTAATGTGTGCGTCATCACTTATACGGAAGTTGATGGGGTGTGGGCGCATCTCACCTACCCTCCTCCCAAAGACGAAGTTTGTTTGTTTGTTTTTTTTTTAAGAATCTGATGCACACGTTTTGGGGAATATTTGGAAAATTATGGATCACCAAGGTGTACCAAGTCTATATGGATGGGAACCCAGGAAGCGCAGCGTTGGCGAGGGTAGGGTATTCCACTCCCATTCGACAGAGCTCTTGTATTTTGAGAAATGAGATTCAACGACCTGGCACACAGGCACTTTTGAAGGAATACCTCGAAATTTGTATCAAAAAGGTGTAGTAAGTCAGCCATCTATGGAGGAAGACCAATCGACAGAAGGATGTGGGTGGAGGTATCCCCCTCCCACATTATGGAGCTTTTGCATTCTTTTGTTTGCAATTCAATGATCTCGTGCCACTCTTGGTTGAACTACCACTTTGAAAAAAAAAAGTCCATACCCAAATGTGTAGCCATAATCAATGCATGGAGGGGAGGTTGATACAGCGAGAGGAGGGTATGAAAGGGGCTGTCCCCCAATCCTTCCCATGCGAGGGAGCCTTTGCAGTAAGAATAGAAATGTAAAAAAAAAATCTAGTATACACATTTATGATGGAATATTTGGGAAATTATCAGTAAAAGGAGTGTACCAAATCTAAGGGTAGAAACCGAGGAGGGATTGTTAATTGAAAGATACACTACCCCCTCCAACAAGAGGGATTTTCTTTAATATGTCGGAACTGAAATTAAAGATCTGGTACATACTTTGTGATGATATAGAACAAAAATGGGACAAAAGCACTGAGCGTATATGGAAGGGGACATAACGAAAGATAGTGTGGGGGAGGGGGTATGCAAAGGAGATTCTGCCTTTTAATCTGGTGCATACTATAGCTAAAATGTTCAGTGACAATTCATTTTCTGTCAAAAAAGTGAAGAAAAAAAAAATCTCAATCTCAGGAAATACTTGGAGGCAAAGTTTTATGTCCCCACCATTCCCCCTCCCATATTTTCTCGGGAGGCGGGGCAAATGCCTCTTGCCCTCCAAAATGAACAATCGTGCATATATAGGAAAGCCTTTTCATCTTTGGAATTCAGATAAAAATATCTCTTAAAAACATTTTTCATAGAATAAGGGAAATTATCATTCCCCAAAGTATGTTATATCTGTGGAAGGAACCAAGCAAGGGGAAGGAGTCTATCGAAAGGAGATATCCCCTCTCACAGAAGGGAGATTTTGCATTTCAGAATTAAATTTTAACAATCCGATGCACACTTAAAGTGAAAAACTTGGGCAGTTTTCTGTCTAAAAGGCAAAAAACAAAAAACAACAACAAAAACTAACAACAACAAAACATAGTCCACATCTCAGAATTTAATGGGGTGGGGGTCAACTATCCCTGCCACCACCCCACCCCTCCTCCAAACTAATGCCCCGGTATGTGCATGTGTTTTATTCCACTTGTTGAAAAGAAGAGAGAGTTTTAAGAAACAATATTGTTCAGTGGTCGCTATCCCAGTCAAGTAAATTGTTTATCAATAAGGTGATTTCCTTCACCTGTATACCTTAAGATGATGTAGGCCTGGTATTTGCCTTGCACGTTAATACATCTATTTCTTTTTTAGTATTCTCGTTTAAATTTTGATGTGAAAGTTGTTTACTTTGCCACGATTTTATTTGTACATAGAAAAAATAATCCAAGACTGAAAATGAAACTGATACAATATTTAATGATTGACATGATGCACATATTGTGTATTTCTATAGCAATAAAAGTGAGCAATTCAAAAGGCGTGTACTCATTTCACATGAACATTAGCGATGATCCTCTGACCTCTGGAGGATATTGAAAGATATGCATCAAAATGTAAGAATATTGATGTCTGGTCTCATTGGTTTGTAATGGCCTGCTGCTTATGAAATAATAATTATATTTAAAGAAATGCATTTTATGTGTGTGTGTGTGTGTGTGTGTGTCCAAAATTGTATGCAGAGTATTCCACACACAGTTCAATTTTGACTTCCATCTAGGACAATGAGCGGTTACTTTTTTCTCAACTACACTGTAATATCAAAATCTATTGAAAAAACACGGTGGCGGCTGGGTCTAACACATTATCATTCCTTTTCGTTGGAGATCCATGCGGGATGGTCAAAACGAACATAAAAAATAGATATCTCAGACCTAATTGTTATAACAAAGCATCATATCCTCATATACCCAACCCAACCCTCTATGCCCAGACAATGTAAACCACCCCATGGACTTACTTGGAGCTTTAGAATATCCTTTGTCAACAGAGAGAGACATCCAAACCTTTGCAGTGCCGACTAAGATCTGCCATGGAACTGATTGGTATTGGCTCTGCATCATTGACAGCAGATCTCGTTTCCTATTCTCCTTCTTCTTCTTCTTCTTCTTCTTCTTCTTCTTCTTGTTCTTCTTCTTCATTATACTGTGTAATCTTGTAATATTCTGCCATTGAGCCTTTTCTTAATTGGTTAAAGAAGGTATTCAAAGAGCTATATGAAGCAAAAAACAACAAACAAATGCAAAAACAAAAAGAGAGACATATGTATCTTTAATAACAGAGCTGAATATTGAGTATCTCTCTCCTGAAGTGTTTCAAAGAGATACAAGAGACAGTGGCCGAGAGTAGCCGCCACCTTTTTTGGGAGTAGGCCTACTTTGTGTTCTTGCAAATGATGCCTGACATTTTTGGTCATTTGCCCTTTTTGAAGAATGCAGCAATAGAGCCACAACTTCCTGCGGAGTGGATATTGTGGGGTTCTTGATGCAGAACATCATCGCTGAATTTGCCTGAGCTGTACTTTCTTACAGGGATTGCCATTGTAGTTTTGTTTTGTTTTGCTTTGTTTTGTTTTTCAAGTGTGGCTGTAACACTGCTTGTTTTGCATATGATGGTCATTGCAGCTAAAGAGTGCATATCTTCTCTGGATCATTCCAAACTTCATGATGTTTCACCTGGGTGAATGGATCCCAGATGCATGCATATTCCAGGACAGTCCTGAGCGGCATGGAGTAGCAAAACACCTGAACTTTATGATACTCGTATCTTCGTCTGGAGAGAGTCTTTGGTTGAAGTATAACCTTTTTAAGCTGCTGTGGCGATTTGATTCCAGCTGAGCCTCCTATTGGAACTCCAAAATATTTTGCACAATCCGCTTTCTCCATGGTTTGCCATGAATGCTTATCTATTCCCTGGGTAGGTCTCGGATGGCAATAGCTAGTTGCAATACACAGGATTGCTTCATGTGGAATGCATGTTGGGCCTCACAGTATGTCGAAGTGTTCAAGATGGTCCATGATGTCGCAGCTGTGGACTGTATACTCCAGGACCATGAGTCATTCATCGCAGTCATACTGTAACAACCCACCAGCTTTACACTGGCCAATACAGGCCCACCAGCTGGAAACTATGCAAATATTGCCCATGAGCTTGACACTTAGGCAAACCAGTCCTATAATGAGTCCGACAAATGGGGGAAAAGATCTATGAGACTTACACTGAATAGATTAAACATTCTGTAGATCAGTCTCGTGGGCCTTGTTTTCCTCGAGTGTCGAGATAATGGCCATATTTGCTAGTCTACATAACTAACCCAAACATAACAGTTGCATTTGAGGTCACTGCCATCACTCAAGAAACTTAAGCTTTATTTCTGAAGTAATTGACCTCTCACATTTCAGAGACCTGTTACTATAAACCAATGCTCTGTGGAATATGCATACATACTTTGATCAAAACATCAATGCGTGATTTGTACATGATTAAGTATTTACGATTACACCAATGAAGCCAAACATCAATACAGGTAAGCCTACACATGTGACCTCAGTGACCTCTCATTGTCCTGAGAGGTCAAAGTTGGATATAACGCACAGGCTAATGACCAATGTTCCATGGAATGACAAGATTCTTCTATTATAGCATAAATGATTGTACATCGGGTATTAAAGTTGACCATTGACTATACATAGAATATCAATATTCTGATATTTTGAGGTCATTGACCTGTCACCTTCCTCAGAGGTCAAAGGTAGAGACACGTGAGTAATTTCTCTTGCTCTGTGGAATAGGAAAACAATTCAATTGTAATACAAATGAATATAACACCTAAATCATGTTTGTCATCAACCAATTGCACCAAATATCAATGTTCTGACATTTTGAGGTCATTGGCCTCATCATAGGTCATCTGAGGTCATCAGAGGTCAAAGGTAGAAATCTGACTCGAAAGGCTCAGTGGAACATTGAGGCAATTCCTCTTACAAAAATTAGTTTTTAGTACATAATTATCGTGTTTCAGTTATGAGTGACGCATTAAAATATCAATTTTCTGACATTTTGAGGTCATTGACCTCTGAAGGTCATCAGAGGTCAAAGATAGAAACCTGACAGGGCTCTGTGGAATATAAAGACAATTTCACAGTGACAAAAATTAAGTTTTAGTACATCATTACTGTGTTTTATCATTAACCAATGATGCAAAATATCAATTTTCTGACATTTTGAGGTCATTGACCTCTGGAGGTCATCAGAGGTCAAAGGTAGAAACCTGTCAGGGCTCTGTGGAACATAAAGACAATTTCACTGTGACAAATAGTAAGTTTTAGTACATCATTACTGTGTTTATCATTAACCAATGACGCAAAATATCAATTTTCTTAGATTTTGAGGTCATTGACCTCTAGAGGTCATCAGAGGTCAATTCAGACTTACCTCCCGATCTTAAAATTAATCTTATAGCATGTACTAGCAATGGTGAAAGTTTCATGCTTTAGTCAAATTTTGCACAATTCTTCGGCTTATCTGCTCTACTACATGAGGTTGATGAATGCATGATTTAAGGTTGTAGTAGCTCAACATTTGTCTACTAGTATCTATTATGATAATGCATGAAGAGGATATGCATACAGTGTATATTTTTTGTTGTAGTTGTAATATACAGTGTGATATGCAGTGTGCATATGTACACTGCTGTAGGTTTTTTCTAACACACACATACACAGTTACAAGTGTACATAGCTTTTCAACATCTACTGTAGATGGTTGCTTATTTGTGTGTATGCATTGTACAGGCATTGCAGGCTAGACGTACCCTGGATGCCCAGGTCACTTCCTGTCTGCAATGTCATGTGATGTCTGGTTTTTATGCAAATGAGTAATAATGAATAATTATCTTTATGACAGCCAATCATTTTAAGTTACGTAATATATTCAGTATTCTTTAGCCAATCAAAATAGTTTTGCCTTTGTGGCCATTGAGAGCTGCGCTTGCAGGGTAAGTTTGCAGGCGCGCGCTAGGCCCCAAAATTTAGTCAGTCCTGCTGCAACTTTCATAGAGTGATCACCAGTGTGTCTCTATTCTGCTTAGATCTGGCACGTGCTTGTGACTCGGGCACACGATACTGTCAGTGATGAGTTTTTATTGACTTTGAGATTAGCTACTTCACTGTAGGTCACCTACTCGATCGGTCTACGTAGACCTCAGTTGTGTTCTGCACAGTTGCCTATATACTGATTCTGATGGTGGATTCATATTTTGGACTGAGCATTATTTTTGGATAATTCCAACCCCGGAATAGCAGGCACTCCTGTGACCCTAGATTACTGCTAGAATCTACCAAGGTTTTTTATCAGTCGTACATCGCCCTAGCCTACGCACTGCGTAGACTTCTGATTGGACATTGACAGTAGTATGCAGTATCACATCAGGCTAGGCTATCTCCGTGGCGTAGGGAGCTAACCTCGCATTGGTCCCTACACTGACGTCTGAACCTGCCATCATTGCAGTACTCGTGCACAGCAGGGTCCCTTCTTGGTTTCAAGCTGTTTCTTTCGACGACGCGGGCGCCCAGCACGGCAGTGAACATCAGTGAACAGTGAATACCACCCTCCTAGTTTCATCGTCAGCGGCCAGAGTTTTCTTCCAAGATTCTACGGATGATTTCTAGCGCCTGTGGCTGTGTTACTGTCAGATCTAACTGTCGACGGGACTGCTACCGACATATCGACTACCGCGTTAGTGCTGGACTATCCTAGCAGGTAGCTTTTATTATTAGGTCTTAGATTTATACTTGGTACAACCATGTACTACAATCCATGTTTGTAAACAGCGGCGGCCTCCCGCTATATAAACAGTGCCTGTAGTTAAGCTGTAGGTTACCTACTAGAAAAAGTAACAGTCCCTGCTGGTTAACGTGCGTACTGTAGACACTCTAGTGTAGGGCCTACAGTCTGTATACGGGTCTATAGGATAGGCTATCTAACGTTAGTCTATACTGTTTTAGTCTCAGTTTTGTCGGCCATTGTGATTAGAACATATGTACGTTAATGTTACAGTTTAAGCGGCGGCCTTCCGCTATATAAACAGTGCCACTGCTGTCAACCAGTTTTAAGGTTAAGCGGCGGCCTTCCGCTATATAAACAGAGCCACAGCTTACTTGTCAACCACAATTTAAGAACTCTGTAGACACGCTGTGTTTTTTCTGGATTTATTTTTGATGGCTGATGCCTCATAAATAAAAATGGTTTAAGCCAAATATCTTGAACAGTATACCGACCAGTACCAAAGCCTTCGTTTGCGTGGTGTAACATTTAGTGTAAAGCCTAGAAATCTACCTGTGAATCCCGTGATCAAAAGTGTGGGGTGAATGATGGGCATGTGGAGTCCTTGGATTTTAGTTGTTGTTTTTTTTTTTTTTTTTACTTTGAGCTGCACTGAGAAAACATTCATGTGAATGGTGTGTGTGTGTGTGTGAATTTATTGAAGTCAGTGATCAATACTTTTGGTTACGTTTCATCTGACATCACACACTCATTTAATACTTGCTAGGTATCTCATAGTACATCGAAATACAACAACACCAAACCCACTAAATCATATTACCTGTACTTCATCTCCACAAGGTCATGCTGACGTGCAATGGCATAGATTATTGCTTATAATGAGCATTTCATTCAAGCTACCACAATTAGCCATGCAAAGCATACCGGTATATGATAAGATATGAGGTGAGTGGGTTGAACTTTAAGTATTATTTTGTGCTAGTACAGTTATATACTAGTGTAGTTCTGTGGATGATGTGATACTATGTGATACTTGAAGTACTGTGGTACTAGCATGGAAGGACCGTGGTACCACCATGGAAGAACCGTGGTACTACCGTCTGGTTGTACCGTGGTAGTACCGTGGATGTACCGTGGTACTACCGTGGTAGTACCGTGGGATGTACCGTGGTACTACCGTGGAAGTACCGTGGTAGTACCGTGGATGTACCGTGGTACTACCGTGGTAGTACCGTGGAAGTACCGCGGTAGTACCGTGGATGTACCGTGGTACTACCGTGGTACTACCATGGATGTACCGTGGTAGTACCGTGGTACTACCGTGGTACTACCGTGGAAGTGCTACCATGAAAGAATGGTACTCATGGCATGGAAGTACCATGGTAATGAATGGTACTACCGTGGTACAACCATGGTAATACTATGGTATTACCATGGTATTTTTACCATGGTAAATCCATGGTAAATGTACTGCCTTCATCTGTCAATTTACCATCCTATGGTAAAACTATGGTATTTATACACACAGTACGGTACTAGGGCTGAATTCACAAGTATACTTTAACACTGCACTGTACAGGAAAGCCACCTAACCTGTAGAGTACTCTTATGTTTAGGTAGTATCACTAGACCACATACTGTCATAGATGACATCTACACCAACGCTGCACACTGGCACTGGTCCGACGGTCCCTGACCAGGAAAAATCACTGTTGGACACTGACCAGTAACTTTTTCAGGAATGGACCAGTAAAGATTGGGGGAAAAAATGGGTGGACTCTACCTACTATTACCACTAGTCTAGATGTAGATCTAGAGCTAGACTACCGGTATGGCTCTGAACTGTGTTAATTTGACTTGGTCTTAGACTTCAGCTGATCTTAGTTTTAGTAACTGGTATTACAAGTCTTAACTTAGACTTAATAGTTAGACTTGAAAGTAAAAGTCTAACATGTCTAACTTTATTCTTTACTCTTCCTTTTAGTTTTACTGTTAGACTTTTTATTTTTTTTTTTTTTAGTTTAGTAGGCCTACGCCTACTTTGTCAATCTCATGATTTCATTTTCAACTCAAAAGTCAAGGCTTTTAGTGTCTTCGAGACTTTGAAATCTTGCAATCTGCATGTCTTGCACACAGACGTTACGACTACAGTACTCAGTAGTCTCAGAAGTAACGACATAAGTTGAAAAGAAACAATAAATAATATGATTTGGGATCTAATTTGAAATTGGATGGCGTTTACAGACTAGGCTTCATAAGCATCACGCGATTGAATACATGGGACTACACACTACCGCAATTAATGGTTATGGTAGTCCAACTGAAACTGTTATTTTGAGCATGATTTTAATAGGATTATAGCTTACCATTCACTTCACTCGTGGACAGTGGGCTGGCTTAGGCCGTCATTCATCTTTCAGAAGGTTTGGTTCTCACTCTGAGATCTGGATTAGGGCCAAAACCTAATTCTAGGCCAGTAAGTTGAACAAAGCTCAAAGTAATGCAACTGCGACGGTTCGTAAAACCCGCATTGCTCTTCACCGTAGCAATTCGGATTTTACGAACCGGCGTATCTTTCGTGCGTCGGTTCGTGAAACTCCTTTTTCTCAATTTTTCGATATTTCGAGTACCGTCGTTTTTTTCTTTCTTTGATAAAATTAAGAATAATTAATTTTGTGATCTAAAATTTTGGGATTCGGTAGAGTTTTGAAAGCACTTTCATTTGGTACCAATATCTCGATTTTGAAAATTTTGACCAAAATCGAAATAGCGTCAGTTCGTGAAAACGCCGACGATATGTAGTGACCAATATATCATTTAAAAGGTATTACTTTGTACTTTATGACAGAGACCATACTTCAAAATCTTCAAAAATGGACTTATTGGTTTTTGCAAACAAACTCTTCATATATATATATATATGTATATATTATATATATATATATATATATATATATATATATATATATATATATATTATGAAATGGTCATTGTGGCCCGTTCAGGAAACAAAGCTATGTCACTGTATAGTCACTGTTTTTTCTCAATAATTGGCCCTAGGTGTTTTAAGTCAGTTTAAGACAAACTGTCTTGTGTGTTGTTGTTTTTTTGTCACTATGTTTTAGGAACTGAACAAAGAAAATCACCAACGTAAAAAAACAACAACAACAACAACAACAGAAAGACAGATTCAGGGACACGTAGATAAACATGAACATCAACATCCACATGCAAATACACTCTGTAGATCTACCCAAAGAAATCAACACACCCACATCCACACATCCACACACCTTCATAAAATTATTATGGACAATTTCATAGAGGCGCAGATGATTGGCCCCCTTGTTTTATGCATATTGCTGAAATCACGTTTGTTGTCACAGCAGGAGCATGAACAGAAATTCATTACCTCGATAGGCTTATCCACGTTGGTAGACGGTGCCCGACATCAGATCAGCACATCAACTTGTCACCATCGCCGCGTACAGACACTCTTCCTACCCCCGCACAATCAAGATAAATTTATCTACACCAACTCAGAAGTTGCAGCACTATCAATTGCTCTTTCTAAGACCGAGGCCGTCCATCCTATCACCAGAGGATGCTCAGCTTCCTGATAGCTCCAGTCTACTCCAAAGCAAGCCCTGGATTTCACTTGCACATTTATCCCTTTACTGCATATACACTGTAAAACTGTTTTCAGCTCCAGTTACCCTGCTTCAACACTCTCAGCTACTGGCAAGGCACACCTGCATCTCAGTTTATCTTCCTGGTCGACCTGTTATTTTGGAAAACATCTTCAAGGTTTTAGGTTTAAGGCCTACTTGATAAACAGGGATCGTTGAAATAAAGACATTTATCGCATAGTTTTCTCTTCATTTTATTTGTTACAAAATCAAGCAACGTTTAGACATCCCTGCTAATCAGATTTTCACCAGAAGCAACAATGGTAAGCAATTTCCTTCATGTTGTCGTCTTTCATTGCATTATCAAAGTCAGAAATCTTATTTTTCATGGTATGATATTTCCGTAAAATTGGCCTAATTTACAATGGAATTTTGGCCGTAGTGTGAATCCAGCATGGTCGTTACGAACATCGATGAACAAACTGGGTAAATGGGATAAAAAATTAAGTACTCTTTGATACTATTATTGAAACATTATTACAAGTGTGTTTGTATATTTTGGATTGGATTTACATTTTCTTTATCGCCATCACCGATCGTCAGACATCTGCCTGCTCAAAGCGGGGAATTTTAAGTGCTAAATGTCATTATGATAACCTTCAATACGTTTTGGCAAAGTGCGTCACATTGAAAAAGAAAGCAAGTTGTCCAGATGCAAAAAAAAAAAAAAAAAAAAAACACAAAAACACGTTTATCTTAATAACTCGAAGAATTGTCATTGTGTGTGTTTGTGTTTATCTGTCTGTCCCACCTAATGGTGTGTGTGTGTGTGTGTGCGCGTGTGCTTGTAGGTTGAATTCATTATGATAGCTTGGCTAATTGGATAAAGCATAATAATGCAAAAGAAGAAAAGACTTTCAAACTTTACTTGTAGTCTTGGCAATACAACTGCTCATGCAGTTACTGATTATTTTAGACATTTTCTGTCAAATGTGTTGTTGTTTTTTTCTCTCCTAGCGGACCATACTTTTACTTGGTCTGTTCTTGACCTACGCCATGATAGGTAATCATTATTTACTTTTCTCGAATTGCATGAATTTAGATACTTAAAATAGTTTAAAAAGTTATGCGTTATTTGTACGTTCTCTCTTTTCTCTCTGCGTTTCCCTCTTTCTAGTGTGAGCTCTTTGCATGTAAAAAACAATTCTGTAGCTCGGAATTCCCTTGGTCTTCTCCGTAGTTTGATAGGTATGCATAAATCAACAAAAGTTAGATTTGAATGTTAATTGTCAAACACATTTCACAACGATTCGAGTTAGTTTGATATTACCATTCTGTTATAGAAATAAATCATAATTTTCCATGATAAACAATACATGTTGCAAAAACTTGATGGATGTATAAGAAAAAATAAAAGCTAGAAATAGCATGCATATCTGCGACGCAGTTCTGTAAACATAGGGGAAAAAAAGAAAACTGAGAAATGATGGGGATTTCAATTAGATGAACTCTAATAGGCGTTAACTCTCTGGTGGCCACCAGACTAATTTGATGTTCTCTAAACATGTTTTTAATGCAAATTTTGCCGGGACGCACAACCCCGCACCAACCGATCGATGAATCGTTCTATGCCACAGTACACTGAAAGCGTCATGGCTGTTGCTTTGGCTACGGTCACTACTCTGACCGAATTGCAGCGTGCTCGGTGGCCGCTGGGATTTAGACATCGTCCAACGATTTTGGAAAAGTCGAGGGGCTTTAAGGCATCAATGCCTGAGCGAGTTCCAAACCGGTCGCAGGTCGATTTTAGGGCAAAACTTGACGAAATCGGGGGATCTAATTCCGCGCCCGGGGTGACCAAATCAATGATGTCCAACCGCCAACCCGCCCATCTCCCACCCACTGGTGACCGGCCTATTTTTTAAGAAATCGTGCGGCAGCCGACGTTTATCATTTTATCCTTTAAGTTAATCAATCATTATTTAATTTTAAAATCAAGCAAGTGCTAAGCGGCTCCGACCATTTATTATTTTTGTGTTGTCATAGTCATCGATCTTTTTTTTTAAATCTTAACACAGCGTGTGGCTTTCACTCTCTTCATCAGTCTCTATTTCCCGCTCTCTCTCTCTCTCTCTCTCTCTCTCTCTCTTTCTTCCTTCTATCTTGCATGACAACAACTTAGTGCAGGGCTTCGTATACATTAAGAGCGAGATGGATTTTGTTTAATAATTGAGTTTTATATGTATAACAGTATAATATAATAATAGCACAACAATTGTCATGTGCTGTAATACATTATGTCCCCAAAACAATCACAATAAGATTTTCGCATTGATAACACCCAATAACATTAAACTGTCTAAATGCTACTTCAGGGTCTTAAAATATGACACCTTAGCTCTATTTTGCAGAAAACCTCGTTCAATTTGGTTGAGCGGTCACAGAGAAATGTGGATTGTTGTAAAGCATGTCATGAGTCTGATCCTTCCAAGTTTAGCACTTCGGTGCTCTTGTGTGTGAATACAATAGACAGAACTTGGAGGGAAGAGGTTCCTGACATCCTCTACAAAATTCTTTATTTTTCTGTGACCACTGAAGCATATCGAATGGGGTTTTCTTTAAGATGTGGGCAATGATTTATAGTTTCATACCCTGAATTTGTATTTAGATTGATTCACTATTTGTAAAGCTTTCATTGCGGAGGGTCCCATTGTATCTTTTTTTTTTTTTGGGGGGGGGGTGACATATGGTACTGTATACGTTTTGGGAATGCACCCTTCAGGTATTGCTTTTTCGCATTCCACTTACACTTACACTTTGAATATTTGCAAATTTATCTATTTCGTGTTTTTTTTTTTTATTGTAATGTAGTTTATACATCAAAATTTAATTTCTACATATTATATGTATGTTATGTATGTGCTTGTGTATGTTATTGATTCAACCCCCCCCCCCCCCCCCGAGATCTCGGCCGTCGCTGGCGCAATTGCCATGAAAATTGGCACATGCATTACCTGTGGCGTAATCTACCACACTATACGAAAAGAAATGGAAATTTTCATTAAACTAATTGATTATCCTACACACTCGCGCGTGACAGCTGTCGGTTACTATGGTCACACGGAATGCTTGGTTTTAGGACCCATGCTGGAATGTTACTTCTGAGCTTTCGGTATTGTTTACATTCACGACAAATGTCATTATCCCACCTTCTACTTATGTATTTATGACATACAGTTACGCCATTTTCTATACTCTGCAACACACCCCTTGAATCTCTGCAGTTGTTGTTCACTGCTGCAACATGTGACCTTTCTGTTTTCTGTATTTTTATTTAGTGACATATATTTAATTGGATTTTTTGTTTTGTTTGTTCTAATCGGTTTCCCCAGATATAGTTGGTCTTAAAAAAACATCCGTACTTTAAACTTCCCCTAATCTGATTACTCACGGAACCTGCGGCTGTACAAGCTAATGCTTTTACGCAGGCCCCATCATATTTTTTTTTCACATTATGACCACAGTGTAATTAGCATGCATACAGACCTCGTGTTTATACCAAATCAAACTTCTGTACATTCTGATGAAGTCTCATCTGAATTATGTTTTGTATAATTTTCGTATTCATATACTTTATTGTGATATATGTGAGAAATATGAAAATAAATTGAAATGAAAAAAAAAAATGAAATGAAATATGCATAAAATCATACATTATGCTCTAAATCAGAAAGTAAACCTCTTAGGATCCTAATTTTTGGTGATAACTTTCTTTGTAGCATTCCTAACAATGTACTTGTATTTTATGTATTTTATTGTTTAATGAATTTCTTATGTATTTCTATGTTTTTCGACCTTTTGTTTAATCATTTTTTTCACAAAATTTATGACAGAACCTTTTTCAAGCATAATTATGCTAAAATTAATTGATTTCAGCCTATGAAAGTGAAAATAATCATATCCTTATGAATAAGGTGAGAAAACTCCATTTGCATAGACCTACCAACAAAGTCACATTTTTGAGCCATTTTCGGTCTGACAGGCATGTATAAAAAGTCGTGCAGCGTCGTAACGGTATGGGCGATTTTTGCGAAAGTGATGTCAAAAGATGCGCGAGACTTGAAAAAAAAAAGTCAGCGAACGGCGCGGTCAAAAAGTTTCGCGCGGTAGAATAGTCGCGAAAAATGTCGAGGGGGTTGATTCAACCCCCCCCCCCCCCCGGCCTCAAGAAACCAGCGTTCGTAACACGGTCGATGGTCTTGTCCAAGTTTTTTTTTCACTTCGTAGGAAACCCTCTCTAGTAAGGCGGCCATACGAAGGTCGTAAGAACCACGTAAGAACTACGCAAGATTTTGTAGGGTCGAGAGACAATTCTAGAATCCTTAAATTCTTATGATGATTGTAAGAACGCCTTAAGTCGTTCATAGAGGGCCCTTAAGTTTTTCGTATAAATGTCTTATGAACGGAGATTCGTACGGCGTTCTTACGAAGAACTCTTCGAGTTTGTAAGGCGTTCGTAAGGGAATCGTAAGGCGTAGGGACACAATTTGTGCAACTGTTAAGTTTTAGCCAAGCCAAACGCGCGAAGTTCAAATCCTCACTATGCATGTGAGTTTCCTACGAGGTGCTCTTGCTACGAACCTCCTACTGGTCCTCTTCGTGAACCTCTGCGGGCAGTCCCCGCGACTCACCTGGAACAGGTTTTCAGCACTCTGAAGGGACTGTCACATCTTTTCGGGCAAGCCTTATTGTGACTTGCGTGGGACATTTTTTTTTCCACCCCCGGGGAGGTCTCTGCATGCAGATGTCCCGCACCTGACAGAACCTATATAGCACGTGGGCATGCTCAACACTTGCCCAGAACCACGCAGAACACCGTTGGTCCAGTAGGAGGCCCGTAGCTGCCGCAAGTCACAGGCATTTAACACTACGTAGGTTGCCTGTAGATCTGTGCCTATTATGCGTCGACCAGCATTTAATCTGCGGGCATTCTGCGAGAATAGTGCAATGTTTTATGTTTTATAGTATTTTGTTTTTAGTTTTATGTTTTACTGACAAGGAACGGTGTCGATACCGATCCATGCCCAATGTAGCTGGTCAGTTCTGCGAGCGAGTAGAAGCTTGTTCACACACAAATTCATTAATAACGGAACGAACTTGCCCTTGCATTAAATTTTGCAGTCCACGGTGGATTCTGGAACAGATACAACGTAAACTACACTTTTCCAAAGAACAGCATGTTATGCAAGACTATATCATTCAACGGTGCCCAAATACAGCTCATCCCAAAGGTAATTAATCTACCGGGAACTGTCTCCTCAAAGGGTTGCCATGGAAACCCTGGGATGCGCACTGAGCCTGAACAATGGACTTGTCGAATTCCAGGTAAACCAGATAGTGATTTATAAAGTTTACGTTGTAACCAAGTGAAATGTTTAACTGATTTCACTATGATGTGGTCATTAAGTAGTTCAGCTAGTAGAGTTGAATTTAATTACGCTGAGACTCGTAATGTTCTCCCCGTGACTGCTTGGTAAGTAGCTGTATGCCGTCTTTGCATCTCATTTTCTGTTGTATTTCTCTTGTTCTGTCTGAAAACAACCCAAGCTTCTTCTATTTCTCATTACAGGAGAGGATTCTTACTTTCATAAAATCATAAAAACAACAACAAAGTAAATCTGGATATACCGACGTCTAACTTATTAGAATACAGCGTGTCCCAGAAAAAAAAACAACAAAACAAAACACGAAACCGAGTTTAATTGCATTTCTTTGCGATCATAATCATACTAATATATTTGCTTTATGAGATATACGTGGATTGAAAGATACACTTCTCTTCTTTCATTTGATGCTCAGCTCATTGTTCAAAATTCGTGCATGGCTGAGTTAGAACAATAGACAGTAGTGTTACCAAATTTTCATTTGCACGAGCAAATGACGGCTTTGCATAAGTTCTTTTCAGACTTTTTCTGCAATCTCTTGCAAAAAATTAAATCATAGCCTTAATATCCATTCGTTTTTCCTTTCATATGATATCCCATGCGTAAAAAATGATCAACGCCTGCACGAGAAAACTTAATTTGAAAATAGTATGCTTCCACTTTAGGGCTTACCCAGATAGATAGATAGATAGTAAATAAGGAGCCAGTTAGCTTTCCCGACACCTGCCTAACTTGGCAGATAACAATAGCCTCCATGCTTCAATGAATGAAAGGGGGGGGGGGGGTAAAAAGGATTGTTACAGACGGTTCGGTTGTGAATAGGGTCGTAAATTAACACATGATCATGAGCTTGCCTGACCATGTAGCTATCTACAGAGCAAAGGGTGTTCATCAGCGAAATGTTTCGAAAGGTGGGGTGGGAGTAACGGACTAAAAAAAAAAAAAAAAAAAAAAACTTTCCGAGCCCAACCTCCCCCCCAAAAAAACAAACAAACAAACAAACAAACAAACAAACAAGGACAAAACAAAAAACAAAAACTTTTTTTTTATCAAAATATGTGATCGCGCCCATGACCTTTTCCATTCATGCTTAGTGTGTGTAGAGGTAAACACCGGTTTCATGAAATCCTATTCCAGGCTTTAATTACAAACATTGAAAGAACCCAAATCAGAAGAAAAAGAAAAATGTGTGTTTTATCTTATTTTGAATGTGTTACGTTGCGATATGAATCTTTTTTTTTTATTGATAGCGTAATGTCTTGCTGGGAAAATATTAGGGTGTACATTTGTTCTATTTTGCATTTTTCTTAATCGGGTAGAGAATGCAACGCACACAGGGATAATACACACAAGGATAGTGTTTGATATGCTCATTTACCTTCAGCGTGGCTCATTGACTACAAGTTGGCGAAGAAGAAAGGGTGTAGAGCCCACAAATGTCAAAATTACCACAAATGTTATAACACAACAACCGCAAATGTCAAATCTGATTTATCACAAATGTCATAGCACGTCGACCACAAATGTAATATATATATATATATATATATATATATATATATATATATATATATATATATATATATATATATATATATATATATATATATATATATATATATATATATGTTATTATATCTTCTTCTTTTTTTTTACTGCAAATGTCACAACGCCTCAACCACAAATGTCAAAACTAATTGCCTGCATGAAATTAATGAAAAATAGTGAATCATACTATATGTGATCAAAGTTTGTCTGTCCAGGGCGGTGGGAAGAGACTCTTCCCCGACGCCCCTGGTCTGTCTGTCCGTCTGTCTGTTATAATGGGGTGAAACTTGGTGGGTTGGTGAAGGTTGATCTCAGATTTACCCGCAAATGTCATAACGCGTCAGCCGCAAATGTCAAAACTCATTGATTACATTATAATAGTGTTCATGTACATAGCACACATTTACATGAGATTACACCATAATTTTCTGAGTTCACATAGTAACTTTTGTGGAAGCTCTTCTTTTCTTTTCCTCGTGGGTCGACGGATATAGGGGCACCGCTCCCCCCCCCCCCCTCCCCCATATGTTTTTGGTCGCGGTGCTCACCGGCTGATGACTTTATATATACGTATGTACTATTATATATATATATGTTTTCCGGGTCAAATGTCCACTGACATAAACCAAATGTCTTGAAAGTAGTTCAAATGTCCATACAGCTCAATAAATGTTCATGACAGAATATGTTATCAAATTAGGCAATTCAAATGTCCACTTAGGTATGAAATGTCCACATAGCATATATCAAATATCAGACAAGAGACAATGCAGTTCAAATGTTGCATAGCAAAATATTACAAAGAATAATGGTCTGGAAAACCAATGTCAAACAATGTTTTCAAATATATATTACCTACTACTCTAGACAGTGCTTTTTTGAATTACAAAATCATTATTTCACATGTATGTGACCCTGCACCACAAAACAAACAAAAAGTCGCCAGACATGAATTTTTACCTAAGACCAGATTCTGAAAGAACAGACTCTAAGCTTTAAAATGATGTATAACTCAAATCAAATGGACTCTCCTAACCTATCTAAATATTGGAAAGAAAGCACAAAGTCAGGAAATGTGTGAACTGAGAAAAGAGGCTCTGAAGTACAGTGTCTATTCAAGCGCTTAATCTTTACCAAACCGTGCTGGATGTGCGATGAATGGGACAAAAAACAGGAAGTAAACCACCAGAGTAACAAAAATGAAGGCATTATCAGATTAAACTGAAAATAAGCTTGCCTCATTAACACATTCTGGTTATAATTAATGCCAACTTTCAAAGCAGTAGCACTATTCTTTCAAAAGTTATTAGAGTTGAAAGTGAAGAGTGTGTACAAGGTTTTTCAGAAATGAAAAAGGGACTCTAAAGACACAACTAATCACACTATTCTACCAAAAATGTTTGAGATAAACTGCTAAAAAACACACTTTCCCGTCCGTTTTATGACCCCAAATTTTAGTATAATGTAAAAGAAGACTTGCTCTTTCAGAAAATATGAAAAAGTCAAGATCGGCTAGGTTGACCCATTTCACTTATCTTCAGTCCTCACGCGAAATCAGTGTGTGCGACTTTTTGTTCGTTTTGTGATGCACGGTCTCATATGTAATTGTATCATTTAGGACATGTTTCCAAGTGAAATGTCCACTGGCTCAAACGCATTGAATGTTCATGTGCATTGTGAGAGAGATGAATGAATGTCCACAATACAATACAGCTAGCAATAGGCAGTTCAAATTTCCTTATGTAACACAATCATGTCAAAATCAGACTGGGCAGTTCAAATGCCGCATATAGCCAAATAAGTATCCAAATGACTGGAGCAATGTCCCATAAGGGATATGAAATGTTGCCTAGTGATTTCAAATGCCCATAGTCTTAAAAAATGCTTACCTGAACCACATAAAACCGTAACCTTACATGTTTGAACGCTTTTCTTCAGTAATTAGTCTTGCATGTACTTTAGCACAGGTCCATACGGTGTCAAGATAAAACATAATTTTTTATTTAAACTGTTTGTAAAAATGCATACAAAAATCAATAAAGCTAAACTTACATCTCATGATAATCTCATGATAACGGTGTGACTTCCTTACGTGCAATTTATTGTTTTATACAAAGTTATGAGAATTTCTGGCTTGAGACCATTTACTTTTATTGTTTAAAACATGGCGGAAGTCATTTTCTTCAGATTATTTCTTGTGATATTATGCATCATCTCATACATGTAGATAGATAAAATAGTTTATATACAGGACGGCCGTTCTTGTACTCCCTTTACTGCAATTGTGCAGTAGTTCAGAAACAAATGTGAACCTGTCATTTTGATGTTAATGTCTCAAGTTTCAGTTTTCTAAAGAACGTTTCACTGCCCTCTCAGGCTTGTCGGACGGAATTTGAAAGTTGAACGGTTTCAGTTGGGGTTATCACCCTTTATCATTTATCCCATTTTTTTTTTTTTTTTTTACTTTTTTACTTTTTTCTTCTCCCTCCCTCTTCTCATTTCTCTACCCCATTTTCTCCCTTCCCTTTTCCTTTTCGGATAAAAAGCGGTACAAGTCATACCTTACCATTCGCTTCGACATATACCTGCTTTTGCATCTTCTGAACTTTTTCAAATATCAAATATTGAAAATCAACAAGAGAAACGAAGTTATTTTTGTGATGTCATTGAAATTGTGTTGCATAATGTTGTCAGTCTCCGTAGGCAATGCTTATCATCGCGTTTTCTAATCAAAGGATATTTGAATTACCTATGACCGACGTGATACTCTCATTGACCTGAGATGACGAAAGAATTTCTATTTTATGAACATTTGACTTGGCTATGGACTGCTTATATACCTATTTGGACATTTGATTTCCCTAATGACATCAGAATGACTATCATACTTGCTTCGGTAAAGAATTTGATTCAGACAACCTATATGTTTTTGTGCGTACACAGCACCATACATCAAATGCCAGACTACAATGGCAAGAAAATATGAAATTCATTGAAATCTTTGCACACCTACAAAAAAATACCGAAAAAGAAAATATTTGTGAATCTAATGATAAGAATTCCATCGCATATCTCATAGTTTTTAAGAATAGAACTGTTCAGGCTCGAACTATTTACTTCCTTGGTCAGAACAAAATACAGGAAGACACTCTTCTTGAAAATGAGTCTTAACTCTTTTGCATCACCAGATGAAAACGTGATATACTTATTTTGTTCATTTTCGTGCAGTTCATAGATAATTTATTTACCTGTCATATTACTCAAAATGTAAAATTGCTTCTCAAGTTTCAAACTTTTAGATTGATGTTTCAACACTCTTTTGAATTCCCTAGATAAAAATAGTGTTCTTCAGAAAGAGGAAAAAATGAGTGAGACTCGCCTTGTTTTTAATAAAGTCATGCCAGAATGTCTCTGAATACGCAATTGTCTGCGCCTGCTAATGTTCATCAGGATGTCATATTCTTGAGAAAGATATCTTTGCTGTATTTTGGAGTCAACTAATATACAAATTACTTAAGTTGCCTCTGAATCACGTTTGAATGACGCGATATGCTCTCATTGACCTCAGGTGATCCAATAATTTACTTTGTGTGAATATTTGACATAACTATGGACATCTTACTTACCTTACAGGATATTGGTTCGCTAAGTTGACATTTGATTTCCCTACTGACATTTGAATTACCTAATGTGACGCTTGATCTGATATTGCGGATATTTGACCTGGAAAACCTATATACTTTTTCTCTTTTTTTTATTATAACAATGCTGACAGAATAGTGAAGGGCATGGCTTTTTGAAGGTTAACATTTTTTGAACGACAGAAAATGTGGCATTCGTGGTATTTACGCTTATTTTTCAGTACATTGTAAGCACACACTCACGTACACATCATTGGTTCCTGTGTAAAGTTAAATTTTGTACAGAGGGTTCAAATTTGACCCAAATGTGGAACTTAACTTAATTAATCATGGATTTAATGAAACTGATTCATGTTTTCATATTCAAATCACCTCAAAATATTTTATACCATTCAGATATTAATCATATCAATGACAGTGTTATCTGATGTATAGTTTTCGAATTATTAAGCATCAAAAGTGGGAAAAGTGTTTTTTTTTTTTTTGGAAATTAGTATTTTTTTTTAATCCTGTAATTGTCATATAAAACATAACATATAGTGTATTTCAACTCTTCTTTTCTCTGATTGCAATTTGTATTGAGTTTGTGTTCGTGTATGTGTATTCAAATTACTATTACGCGTGTATAAGAAGAGAAATAAATGGAATGAAATGAAGTAGCATTTTCCTAACTGGTGACGAATCACGAGATTTAGGTGTAGGTGTAGCTCGACCAACCAAAACACTTTTCTAAATTGGTAGCGTCGACGTTACCCTGGCGACCTGACAGAGTGTTCTGCTAAGTAAAATGTCCTTTCAGTTCTTCAGTAGTGATACTGGCTCTTTCCTTATGGACGGCCGTTGACACAATATTCAACAAACTTGTTTAGAAATTCAAAATTCAATTTTGTTCGCTCAAGAATGTCCTTCTTCGTATTAAGACTGATTTTTAACTTCAATTTGCATTGCATTATCAAATACTGAATTATAAAAAAAAAAATAAGGATGTAATGATCGAACAATATATTAGATAGACCACCTTTATGGCGCTTCTTTTTTTCTGACTTTAAATGACGCGATTTTCGATTTGAATGGCAAACACATTAGGGAAAAAAATCGATAAATGTTATCATTTACATTTGATTCTCGTGAGTAAATGTTTGTGACATTTTCAGAGTTTCTACAAATTACATGTGTAAAAGAAAATCAAATGATTCACACATTTGCGATACTTTGGTAATTTGAGTTCCCAATGTATCCAGGCATTGGGTAAATTTTGTAAAGAGCACTTGAACTTCAACAGGTCTGGAATGCACTATACAAAAACCAGCTATTATCTTATCTTTATTATTGTTATTATCATCATTACTTTTTGTATCAATGTTATTATTGTTGTAATAATTATTATTATTATTATTATTATTATTATTATTATTACTAGTGGTAGTAGTGGTAGTAGTAGTAGTAGTAGCAGTATTAGCTTTATCATTATTAGTGTGATTATTATCATTATCATTACTGTTATCATCATTATCATTATCTAAATAGTTACTCTAACATGAATGGTGTTAGCCTATAATTATTTGTGACTGTAAGCTTGAAAACGTTAATCAATTTAATCAAACAGATTGCTGGAAAGAGCCGTGTCAGAATGGCGTATGCGAGGAAACCAAGACAAATTTCGAGTGCCACTGTACTGAGGGGTTTACCGGAGACGTCTGTGAATTCGGTAAGAATAAACAAAACTCTGTCCTTCCATCAAGAAATACGTTGTCGATGTCGCTTGAAGGACAAGTCCACCTTCATAGAAGTGTGGTTTGAGCGAATGCAGCAATATTAATAGAACACATCAGTGAGAGTTTGAGGAAAATCGTACAATCCGTTCATAAGTTATGAATTTCTGAAGTTTCTGCTCAGGCACGGTTAGATGAAAAGACTACTATAGCTTGTGATGTCACATAGTGTACAACGATATAAAGAAAGAATAAAGAAAATTCACCATACTTTCACTTTTCTCGCATAACGCTCATTCGCAGTTATACCAAGCTTTGGAACAATTTACCCATTCATATACGACAAGCCCTATCAGTAGAATAATTTACGGCACTACTTAAAACTCATCTTTTCCCATATTGATTGCTTCCCTAATTCAGTTACTAGTATTGTATGTGTTTAATGACTGGTTACATTGATTTTTGTCATGTTATTCTTACTTATGTTTTGACCTATCTGTTTGCCCTCATTTTTCATCTTTCCTTTCGTCTCTTCCCTGTGCGCTTAGAAACATTGTATTAAGTGCATTACAAATGTAATGTATTATTATTATTATTATTATTATTATTATTATTATTATTATAACAAATGAAAATAAGACGTCTCTCTTTCAGAAGGCAGGGGGAACAATATTACCCTCAACATACGAGTATCTGAATATAAGAATAACCCAGGTCCATGGAAGACCATTTCGAGTAAACTTAAAAAAACTTCATATCTTTTTTATTTCTCCAATAATATTCTATTTAACTGTGATGGGAAGGCAACATTGTATATACAAATTAGAACATATATTTTTATGGCAATTATATTTGTGGAGAGGCCATTTTGAGTGATGGACTTGGGTCGTTCTTTGAATCATATGGACTTGGATCGTCCTTTGAATCATTTACATGATATTCTGCTATAGAGATGAGAGAAGGATGAGAGAGGGCGCTATAATATGAATGTAAAAATGACCCAAGTCCTTCATTCTTACATTCATATAAGATTTAACTCATTCATTTCCGGCACTTCCGGGGGTAATTAGGATTTATCATTTATACACAAGATGAGTCCATACATAAGCTACAATTTCCCATGTCAAGCTGAATTTGGCCAAAAATTGGACTTGGGTCGTTTTTATATTCAGGTCTCCATACGTCAGTAACAAGTACAAGAAAATGTGTACTTTATTCAAAAAGTAAAGTTCTGTGAAATTCTCCTTTTATTTTCCTTATATTGATGTACCCGTGTGACATCATACACTGGAGTAGTCTTCTTATCCAGCAATGACGGCGCAGATATTTTATAATTTCATAACTTTGGAATGGATTGTCGGATTTCCCCCAAAATTTCACTGATGTGTTCTAGTAATATTATTGCATTCACTCAATTCACATGCATGTGAAGGTAGACTTGTCCTTTATTAGGAATATTTATCATTATATTTATCTACGAAGTGCGATCATACAAGAGGCCCAAGGAGAAAAAACAACCAAACACACAGACGAACAAACAAACAATCGCTTTCCCCAATTTTATTACAAATAGAGAAGAAAGGCAACCTACCAGCATTCATTTTTTGCATTCTATAAACTTGTACTATTCTATTGTACTATGTACATACCGTTTTCCCCTTTTAATCGTAGAATGGGCTTGACATTAATTCTGACAGTTAAAGGGACTGTACAGTACTGGTTGAGGTGGGGATTCATGTTTTGAACATTTCTAAGTGAGATAATGAGAAACCTCCCATGAAATATGACAGAGCATGTAATTTTAAGAAGGATTCAACGTTTATTTGATGAAAATTGGTTTTCAAATGGCTGAGATATCCAAAAAAGTAATAGTAATAAAAGGCGACAGGCCACGCCTTTTATTAGGATCTCTTTGTTTCACCTTGTTTTGGATATTTCAGCCATTTCAAAACCGATTTTTATCAAATAAACTTTTGATACCCCTTAGAATTGCATGCTCTTTGACATCTCATAAAGTGGTTTCTGATTATCTCGCAAAACGTTAAAAGCTAAATCCTCACCTGGACCAGAACTGTACACAAACATGTTTAATCATAATCATAAGTAAGGTTGAGTGATGGACCTATGTTTATTAATCATTGTAGCACTGAGGAGAATTAATGTATGCCAGACATGTCTTTTTTTTTTTTTTTTTTTTTTTTTTAGATTCTTCATATTATGTATTCTCACGGTAGCGATGTTCAAGAGATTTCTCTTTTAACGATCTCAATTAACTAGTGGCGCTTGGTTGGGAGATACTTTGTCATACAGATGCCAATGAACAATGATGGATAGTCTATGTTTTTTCTTTTTATTATATGTCACATCGATACGAGGAATCGGCAGTTTTGGATACATAGTCATAATTGATATATTGGTGTGTGTTTATAACAGAATACACCGTTTCTACATACAGGATGTAGTGTCCTAAAACGTAACGCTACTGAAATTTGATGATAGTTTTTCATTGGAATGTGTTGATAAGGCAGCCTATACTGTCAACTTAATCTTATCATCCCTTTATTGTTTTTGTTGTGGTGTTTCACACCCTGATTTTATTTGTTTGTTTGTTCGGTTTGTTTTTGTTTTTTTTTTCATCCATCGCAGAGCACGATCTGGTATACTAGAGACTAACTGCTTGAATAGGTCCTCCATTAACACAGCGTGTTTGCTCAGTATTACACACACTTTCCAGAGTGTGTACTTTCTTTCCACTATTAATTAGATAGGTTAGGGGAGTCCATTTGGATTGAGTTGTACACAATTTTGAAGCTTAAAGTCCTTTCATTTAGAATCGGCCCTTACCTAATATATATATATATTGGTATTGTCGTGCAGGTTCATATATGGAAAAGAGGGAACCCATCACATAATGTCCTAGAATATGTTACACGTATTCCAGAAGAACAGAATAGATGAATATGATAAATCTATGATAATAAATAGGTGAAATCGGAAGCTATTATTGATGAACAACATATTAAGGTGTTTTCCACGCGGGTACACTGACAAACCAGTTGCTAGAATCTACCAGCGATGGGTCACTTGGAATAACAGATGAGAGGAGCACCTCTTCTCGAACTCCTCGAAGACTTCTGAAACACAGACAGAGGGTCACCGTGAGTCGGCCACTGCAAGAGTGGTGTATGAAACCACTGTGGCAATAATAATTGAAGGGAGTGGATCAGGTATTGATACCTGGTCCACGACGGAATGGAAATTGACTGGTCAACAAACCACTCAAGAGAGAGGTATTTCTGGTGAAGGAAACTTTGATGCAGATGTTTCTTATCTGATGTGGATTGTGGTTTTCTTTTTTTATCCCTTCTCACAGCTATATTGAAACAGCAGTTAATGGTGTCTTAATGAGTATTTACTTTGCTCACTATTTGTAGAATCTGCCCACAAGCGTACATGGCGGCACGTAACCTTCAAAAGACAAACCTTCCCTGTAATGGGCGACTTCTTGATTTTTTTTTTTTTTCACCCAGGTACACCAACAAATATCTTGGAAGAGTCTACAAGTGAATGGTCACCTGAGGTCACTGATGAACGGATCACCTCTTCTCCTACACAAACTGTTGCAACTACGACAGCTGAAGCTCTTCACTTACCGACTGCTAGAACGGTGTCTGGAACAACTCCTGGGAGCCAGCTAAGTACTCACTCCGGGTCGACGACGAAGTGGATGTCGACGATTGAGACAACCATGAAGGAGACTACTACCTCTGGCACAGGGTGTGCTGATACATCTACGGCCGTTGCGACGTCCCATGTGTCAGCAGGTATGAGTGAATGATCAACACTGATCTGTTCGTTTCTCTTGAGATTTCAAGATTTTCTCTCGTTTATATCTAGGCGATGATTAGAAATGAGTTCCACTGATATAACTTCACAATGTTCAGTCAGTAACTTTATATTTCTACATAACTCGACCGAAAAAAGAGGGCATTGGGAAATGGAATAGATCTTGTCAACACTGAAATCATGAAGAGAAATGTTCAAACACATTATGTGACCCTGCATCACAAAACGCACAGAAAGTCGCCAGACAAGAAATTTTAGTTGAGAACATAATTTAAAAGAACAGACTTTAAGCTTTAATATGATGTATAACTCAAAGCAAATGGACTCTCCTAACCTATATCTGATTATTGGAAAGAAAACACACACGCAGGAAAAGTGTGAACTGAGAAAAGAGGCTCTGAAGTGCAACGTCTAGGCAAGCGCTAAATCTTTACCAAGCCGCGCTGGCTGTGCAACGAATGGGACAAAAAACAGGATGTAAACCACCAGAATAACAACAATGAATGTATTATCAGATTAATATGAAATTATGCGCGCCTTATTAACACATTCTGCTTATTATTGATGTAAACTATGATGTATTACAGTTGAAAGTGAAGTGTGTGTACAAGGTTTTTAAGAAATGAAAAAGGGACTCTAAAAACACACCTAATCACACTGTTCTACCGAAAATGTTCGAGATAAACTGTTCCAACAAAAAACAAAAAAACCCACACACTTTCCTGTCCGTTTTATGATCCCAAATTTTAGCATAATGTAGGAGAAGACTTGCTCTTTCAGAAAATATTACAAAGTCAAGATCGGGTAGGTTGACCCATTTCACCTATTTTCAGTCCTCACACAAAATCAGTGTGTGCGACTTTTTGTTCGTTTTGTGGTGCACGGTCACATATTATGATACTATAACGAATGCAAATAATTCTTTATAGCTATGGTCTAATATCTCTCTTTATGGATTTTGCACGAGTATAGGGAATAGATTTTTAAAGCCATGCACTTCCTCTGGCACCTGGTATCAATGGTGAGACAAGTAGTCAAAATGGCGTCAACGATGAATATGTTAAAAACCTCTCTATTTCTTCTCCTTTTCTGTGGGTGTGTGTGTGAAATCAGTTGATATCCAATTTGTGGTTCCTGCATTTTTGTTATTAATGAAGGTAACAAGACACAGAAAAAAAATGAAACGATGAATTAGAACAGTAAACACTTCTATATAGGTAAACCCTGCAGGAACTGCAAGACGTTTTGTAAACTGCTGCATATTATTACGTACGTATATTTTCGTATCTGATGTGCACAATTACATGTACTTTCATGTGTACATCAGATAGTACGAAATATGTGGTAGTTTATATAAAGACCTATATTTACAACAGGTACTCACTTCATGAAAGTTATTCGACTTGTGTGCAACTATAACCGTCAGGAATGTTTTATAGCTACCTTCCATATTCCAAACTGGTATGTCTTAATTTTGTGTCATTTCTAAATTACATGAAAGGTTGAATTTCATGTGGAACTTATCTAAAGTTAAAGCGAAGACATGCAAAGGGATAATCGATTACTCATATTTACCTCAAAACAAATTTACGCGGTGTCGGACATGCGGAAGCTTACAGATATGAGAATCAATTGATTTTTAAACATAGCAATGATATTAATTCAATCTCTCCGTGCACCATAGCTGATGCATTTAACATGTTTCATAGAATCGTATTTCTGACACGTGTGTTTTAAGTGTTTCTGACTATACAATGTTTAATGTATGTGCCTCCGAATTCTGTCTGCTTATAATAAGAATGACATAAGACTAAAAGTCAATCAAAGAAAAAATGCGTGCATGTTTACGTTTCTCGCTGTCAACGATGACAGCCTTGACTTTTTTGTGTTTTTTATGATTTGAATAGATAGTGTCAGTTATACACAATGTGTATTGATGTATAGGGCCTATAATATATATAGTATTATATATATACATTTAATATACCATCACTTGTTGTTCTTCTATTTTTATAGCTTTTTCTATTTGGTGTGTGTGTTTGTATGTGTTTATTGTTCATCTCTTGGGGTAGACTCAATTGAAATCACATGCGACAGACAGGCCAGGAGCTCTGGGTGTCCTGCAGGTAAAGCCCGGCCGATCCCTGTCAACCAGTCTTACGTCCTCGACATAGTGAATACAGTGAGAGACCAGTGTGGTGATCATGACGTCATCTGGTTAGACTGCACGTGTTGCTGGCCGTCGGACAAGACATCATGGATCTGGCAGGACTTTAGCAGACAAGGTGACTGGCGATGCGGGTATCCTCCTCACGGCGAGAGTGTTCCGTTAAGCAGTCTCTGTCTCTTTACAGAGCAGCCTCTTCGTAAGTGCACTTGCCTGCCCTGTAGGTCTATATTACAACAATAAGCAAACGTGTCTAATCTCGTCTTGCATGAAATGGGAGGTTCGATGAGGAGGTAGAAATCTATAGGCCTACTACTATTAGTATAAGAATTACTCTCAAAGACCATGATGTTCAAATCTACCCGCATTCTAAAAATACGTTGGTTTCATGTCCACATGAGACTTATCTCTTTATATCAATGACTTTGACAGGACAGCGGTTAATCTATCTTCCCATGATCTTTTTTGCTTGTTTTTCTTCTTTTTTTTGTTGATTTTTCTTTTACAAGCTGCGTATTGATTTAATGAACCCTGTATGATATCTCCAATCTTTCATCATTAGTGATGTAGGAAAAAAAAACTATTTGGGATGATTACATCATCAGTCTTTGTTTAGATTTCTGCAGCATCCATCTGTGAAGTTGGGGGATAATGCAAGAAGATTTTTTTTTTTTTGTGATTGCACTATAATGTCACTGAATATTTTATCCTATTCAGATAATACACCTCACTTCTCAGTCATCCTTGATATTTTCCATTTTGCTTTGTATCGAAATGGATAGTTGACATTAGATCATGCTGATGGATTATAATAATTAATATATTTATTATCTATGTTTCTTTTTTAACGTTTCGTTGTAATGTTTGTTAATTGCCTCCGCCAAGGAGGTTGTGTTTTTGTTTGTTTGTTTGTTTGTTTTTGTTTTTTTCTTTTTTGCCAGCGATGATAATTATGTTGCCTGTTATGAAAGTAAATAGTATTTTATACCTCTAAAGGAATTAGCTGAGAATGGACAAGAATACGTTTTCAATTTTGATAGTGATCTGGATCAACCCCCCCCCCCCAAAGGTCTCATTTTCGTTTTTTTCTAATCCCCACCCTCCCCTCCCCCCCCCCCCCCCCCGGGGGATTCTTCAACACTAGTAGACTCTCTGAGTCCATCATGAACGCTAGATGGCGCGCTTGCTTTTGGGGTCGTCATAGTAGCATTAAGCACTCTAACAGTTAACCAGAGAGTAAGTTGAGCAGAAACGGCTGGTCGACCGCAGGCGGCAGTGACGGTATGTTTCGATGGTCAAGGAATCGAATTATGCAAATGCCATGAACCCAGTACTATGATATTCGATGGAAATCACAACTGGCGTGGAAATTATCTGTAAGGCGGTCAAGATGAGCTCCGACTTCTTTTCTATTTGAGATGGTTGATTTTTATTTGTTATTTTTTGGAATGGCCATCATTTTTAATTCATCATCTCAGCTGCGGTATTTGCGCAGAGTGGAGGGGTGCGCCTTTGATAGGACATCTGAGCTAGACATCTGAGATAGACATCCGACCGGGCAGTCAATGTTATGATTTGTTGTGGGCATGTCGACTGTTGATGCTTCTTGCCGTCTGTGGGGTGGTGATTGGGGAACAAAGCAATTTGGTGGGTGTCTATAGGGGGCCACGATGGTCTCCGTGCTCTTGAACACCCATCGAGAGCGTGTGTGTTTTTTTTTTTTTTTATGTTTCTTTGTTTTATGTGTGGATGGTGTTATGTATATGTGACCCTGCATCACAAAACAAACAAAATGTCGCCAGACATGGATTTTTAGTTAAGGGCAGATTCTGAAAGAACAGACTCTAAGCTTTAAAATGATGTATAGCTCAATTGAAACGGACTCTCCTAACCTATCTAAATATCGGAAAGAAAGTACGCACTCTGGAACAGTGTGAACTGAGAAAAGACCCTCTGTTGTATAGGGTCTACCTGTCTATATTCAAGCGCTTAATCTTCACCAAACCGAGCTAGCTGTGTGATGAATGGGACAAAAAACAGGATGTAATCCATTGGGGCAACAACAATGAAGAGATTATCAAATTAAGTTGAAATTAAGCGTGCTCTATTAACACATTCTGACCATGATTAATGCCAACTTTCAAAGCAGTAGCCCTATCCCTTTAAAAGTTATCAGCCTTGAAAGTGAAGAGTGTGCAAAGGGTTATCAAGAAATGAAAAGGGGCCTATAAGACACACCTGATCTCACTACTCTACAAAAAAGAGTTGTAAAAAAAAACTGCTGAAAATGCACTTTCCCATTCATTTTATTATCCCAAACTATAAGAAGGGTAGTTCTATCAGAAAATATGAAAAACTAAATATTGGCTTAGTTGTCCCGTTTCATCTTTTTTGAGTCCTCACGTAAAATCAAGGAGTGCGAGTATTTGTTTGTTTTGTGATGCACGGTCACATATAAATATTACGGTTGTTGTTTTTCCATGTCCTTCTTGGCTTCTGCTTTTTTTTTTTTTGACATAATGTATGACCATGCATAACAAAACCAAAAAGAAGTATAGCACGCACTGATTTTATGTGAGGGCTCAAAATAGATATAAAACGGGTCAAACTATATCAATCTGCATGTTTTCATATTTTCTGCAAGATAAAGTCCTCCTCTACATTACGTTCACGTTTGAGATCATAGAATGGATTTGAAACTGCTTTCTTAGGAAATTTTCTCGAAAACTTTTCTTGAAGAATAGTTAGATAAGGACTAGGCCTATTTATTGGAGTTCCTTTTTTCATTTCTTAAACTATAGAAACACTCTGAGAGCGCAGACCTCCGCCAAGCATGCAACTCATTTCCACCACTATTATAATTCTTCCATAGATTATAGAAGCCTTTGTTACGTCATAAACCCTCGCCCTAGTAGGAACTATAGAGCACGCACTTCAGTGTGCGCGTGCAAACCTCAAATACGCGCAGCCTGAACTCCCAAGTTCATTGCCCCTACCTGCCAAAATATCGAAAATCCTTCACAAATTCCCCCAGAATTCTTGGATCACTACCAGAAGTTAATCGTTTGTTACTTGTGTCATTCTCAACCTTTCCTGCAAGTTTCATTCCAATCCGTTAACTACTTTTTGAGTTATTTTGCACAGGGACGAACAAGCAAACAAACGAACCAAGGGTAACGAAAACATAACCTCCTCCCTTGGCGGTGGTAAAAAAAGTCTCTACACGCCTCTTCACTCTCAACTCTCCTTACTTTTAAAAGGATGGTGCCACTGCTTTGAAATTAGCATTCTTTTGGTAATGAATAGAGTGTGTAAAGCATGATAAATTTCAGAGTAATCTGACAAATCACGTCATTGTTTTTGCTGTAAAGATTAACATCTTTTTTTTTTCTTCTTCTTCTTCTTTTTGGGTCCCATTGATTGCAAACACACACACACACACACACACACACACACACACAAAAGGTCACGGTGAGATTCAGCGCTTGAACAGACTAGCACTTCAGATCCTCTTTTCTCAGTACAGTAGACTCCAGTTATAACGAACAACCTGCTGACGAAGCCCTCCAGACCTATGGTGTTCGTCCGTAATATCGATATGTTATTATGATACTAAAACATAGTGCTGATACTGATGCCGTCTGAATTTGTACTTCGTCGTGACAGGAATTTCGTTATAATCGTTTGTTATATCTGGAGTGCACTTTGTACACTTTTGTCCTTGTTTCGACTATTTGATATTTTAGGAGAGTCCATGGCATTGAGTTGTGAATCATTCTAAAGATTAAATCTGTTCTGTCAGAATCTGCCCTCAGATAAAGCTTTTCGTTGGTTTTGTAATGCTAGGTCACATACCATTATATTGTTTTTTTCGTGACAGGAATTTCGTTTTATAATCATGTTCGTTATATCTGGAGTGCACTTTACACACTTTTACCCTTGTTTCGACTATTTGATAGGTTAGGAAAGTCCATGGCATTGAGCTGTGAATCATTCCGAAGATTAGATCTGTCCTGTCAGAATCTGCCCTCAGATAAAGCTTTGTGTTTGGCAACTTTTTGTTGGTTTTGTAATGCGGGGTCACATACCATAGTTGTCTTTGCTCTACTTGATTTTGTATGAATTGTTGTTTTTGATTTGTCTTATCACCTGGTTATAGAGCATTTATAATGTGAATTAAGAAGAAACGAAATGAAAATTGATAAATGCAACTATAGTTAGCCATTAAAGAGGTAAGCATTTAAAGGTTTTGTCGCTGTTGTTGTTATTGTTGCTCTTATTCCAGACGTAGTATTTTCTCCACCATTCCTGTTTCTGATTCTGACAATCGTTTTATTTGTCTTCTTCCTCAGACCTGTATTACGACAGCCAAGGTGACAAGAGGAGCCTGGCCGTAGAACTGGTTAATGGTGCCCTACAGTTCTCTGCTCTCGACCATTACAGTGCAAAAGCTCGCAACGTTTGCGTGTGATTCTGGTTGCACTGCAAAACCAGCCTCTAGTCTAACAAGAGAAATTAGCGTTGCTAGGCATGGAGGTTGCGCGTACGTCCTGACAATAATTATGCACAAATAACAGACCTGTGTATCCATTTAATTACATACACAGAATGCACAGCAAAAATGAAAACTTTGCACACTGCCTGTAACTTTTCTTGTTGAGATACACTTTACAAGTCGGCTATTTACTATGACAATGAGTTTCAGCATAGCATGACGTTTGTTTATTAGCAGATCTGAGTACTGTTGATAATTGAGTAATTTGCCTGTGGGTAAGCATGGACAAGTTCACCTTCATAGACATGTGTGTTGAATGAATGGAGCTACAATAGTAGAACAAACCAGTGAAAGCTTGAGGAAAATCGGACAATCCGTTCCAAAGTTATGAATTGTTGAAGTTTCCGCTCTGTCACGGCTGGATGAGAAGACGACTATACCTTGTGATGTCATTCGTGTACAACGATATAAAGAAAAAATAAAGAAATTTCAAGATAGTTTCACTTTTCTCGCATAACAAAAGAATACTCGACTTCTCTCTTTCAGAAGGCATGGGCAATAATATCACCCTTAATATAAGTCACTAGCAAGTCGAAGATATTTGCACTTTATTCAAAAAGTTAAGTTTTGTGGAGTTTTCTTTTTATTTCCCTATATCGTTGTACATAATTATGTGACATATACATTGTACACAGTAGTAGTCTTATCATCCAGCAGTGACTGCTCAGATATTTTAAAAGTTCAATAACTTTTGAATGGATTGTCCGATTTTCCCCAAACTTTCACTGACGTGTCCTACTAATACTTTTGCATTCAATCAACCCACATGTATATAAAAGGTGGACTTGTCCTTTACATGTTTTCCTCGCGGCTATCGTGGACACTTTTATAGTCCAGTGGGAGCTTGAGGGACTTGTGTCCTCCCGACGTCAGTTGTTCTTGCTTTGTTTTCTGAACGACAAACATCAGTTACGTGGTCTAAAAGAAAGTCTTTTGGGAAATCAAACAACAAAATGAAAAAAAGATACGTACCCTCATAATTAACGATGATAAGGGCCTGTAACGATGTCGATAGAAATCATTGGACGACAGGGTTACATGATAGCGATCCTTTATTTTTTTTTTCTTCAAGGGAAGAGTTTTTCCCATGAAAATGGCAAAAAAAGTTCTATTACCATCGTAGGGCATGATAGAATTATTGATCGTGGTTTTGACACAAACTTTGTTCATGAGGCACAAGTTGCGTGTAAATACTTCTGAATAGCTACCATTATAATGACCATTGGGCTTAGCTGGTAACTTGAAAATTTCTATCAGAGGAAATTCACTTTGAAGGTATACATGCGTCAATTCCACTCTCAACTTGATTTTGCTATAAGGCAAAACACACACACACACACACACACACACGTATTATACATTATTATTATTATTATTATCGCAGTTACCGTCGGTTGGTATATTATTCAAATTATGGCAAATATTCTTAACGTCGGCTAACTCGATCAGCTATCATGGCGATTATGTATAGACGTTCGTAGTTTTTAAAACAAGCCTTTTACTTGATATCGAATGGATATGAAACACGGCATTTTCAAACAAAATTTTATTACATCCTTGCACATTTTCTATGCTTTTTTTTTTCAAAATCCACTCTGAAAACGTAAATACCTTAATTTACACAATTAGAATGCAATGTGTATTTTTTAAACGCGGAGGTGTGCAACGTGATATTGATGATATGATTTAGAAAATTGGTGAAACTCGTTTGAAATTTTATGAATCTGTAAATTTTTTGGGTGTTGTATTGAACAGTAAGTTGTGTTGGAATAATATATCGATTTTGTTTGTACAAACATTTATCGTTTTATTGGCATTTTAAGTCGACCAAAATATGATTAGCCAGGTTACATTTTGTTCACTCTTTATAATGCTTATATTTTATCCGTTTTATCTTACTGTAATTCTATCTGGGGAAATACGTATTCTAGCCAAACTCAAAGACTTCTCTTACTTCAAAAGAAAGCAATTCGAATTTGTACAAAATCAGATTATAGAGCTCTAACATCTAAACTTTATTGCAAGATTTGAATAAAATGCAAATATGTTCTTTTATAAAACGATATCATGCAAAAACTCTTTCGCCTTATATGCAAAATATGTTTTCTTTGAACTCTGATAAACATAATTATTATACAAGATCCTCAAATCATTTTCACCGATGGCGTTTTTTAACTGACAAATGTATATAAATACTCGTTTCGTCAAACTGGTCCTGTTCTTTGGAACACTCTAGATTTGAGCAAACTTAATATACAGTTTAATAATTATCTTTAAAAGACAGTATAAGAAGATGTTGATTAGTAAGTATTGATATTTTGGATATGGATAATGGGTCTTCTTTTTATTTGTACGTACTAAAGTACATATTGTTTTGCTGTGATTAATTAGGTACATACCATAATAGCATTTGAGTCATTTTTTATGATTATATCACGGGGTATGTGCAACATAACAAGCCTATTCTGGCTTTCTACGCACATACCATTTTCTGATTAACTGCACACACAGTGTTAATGAGCTTGTGTTTTTATTGTACCTACATGCTATCTGTTTTCCTTATTTGTTTTTTTTTTCTTTTCATAATACTTTCTTTTTTTTATGTTCTCATTGTTTTTATGAGAGCGCTATAATAGTACGGTATACTATTTTTAGTATTACAAAGGATATGTACATTCTCTTTTCTTCTTTTTCTTCTTGTTGTGTAAAAAATGCTTCCTTCATGATTGAAGATCAGCGCACTGCAGAGTAGTGTGCATTCCGTCATTGTATGAACAATCATTGTTAACATTAGAATGAACAACGTTGTGCAGTAATTATGTACAGGTGAAGTACTGTCAAAAATCATTGACATGGCTGTATGCTAGATGAGAGCTTCCCTCAATGCCTTGTTAAAGACATCGATTGGTGGGTAGATTGCAGGATCTTTCTTTCAGGTTGTTCCATTCTCTGTAGGAGCAGGGAAAGAAGGATGAAGAGAAAACTTGTGAGCTGGAGTGTGGGATCCAGAATCGGCTAGCATGGCCTCAGGCATCATTTCTGATGTCAACATTGGTGTGAGGTGGTCCTTCCAATCAATATTCATTCATTCATTTATTTATATATTCATTCACTCATTCATTAATTCATTAAACCATCCATTCATTCATTCATTCATTGTTTTTTTGTTTTTGTTTTTTTTCATCTCCAACAAAACTTGAAAATGCATTTTCTTTTTTCCGGTTGTACCGTATCTTGTAGAGTAATGCTAGCTTACTGTGCCGACGTCTGCTCTGTAATGTAAGCCAATGAAGCTCATTCAACATGGCGCTGACTCTCGATTGGCGGTCATGTTATATTTGTCGATGATATGTCTTACACTTTTCCGCTGGATCTGCTCAACTTTCTTGATGTTTCCTTGTGTGTGTGGATCTCATGCCACTGCTGCATATGGGCCTTATGTAGGTCTTGTATGTTGCTTCTTTGATCTTACGATGACACCTCCTGAAGTTTACTACGCTGAGGAAAAGCTCGAGTGCACGGGGTAGCTTTCTTGGAAATTATGTCGACATGGTTGTTGAAGTTAAGGTTGTTGTTGATGTCAGAACCCAAAGTTGTTTGACAGATGCAGCAGCTCCTGCAAGAAAATATTACATGGGTGTTGATTATAGCTAGAAGTCGGTGGTTTGCGTTTCTTGCTCACGCGCCACACCTGACACTTTGCTAAGTTAAACTGCATAGTTCCATGTGCCATGTCCATTTGCGTTCCCAGGCCTGCAAGTGTCCAAGATCGTCTTGTAGTCTGCTAAAAGACGAGTTGTAGGATTGTTAAAACAGTCCAAGAGATCGTTTATGAAGGCTAAGAAGAGTAAGGGCCCGACTGCCGGCACTCCCTTGTGGCACACCAGATGACACAAGAACCTCTTTGCTGACTTCACCTTCAACCTGGACTTGGTGTGCCATCTCTGAGGGAGTCTTTAACCCACTGCAGAATACACCCTCTCACTCCACAGTGTTTATCATAATGATTATAAGCTTGTGGAGAAACAGTCTGTGAGATCAATGTCATCGCATGTCCGATAACATCAGATCGGTCTGACCGTTAAATGTCTATTCCTCGAGCCAGATCATTTTACCAGCTGAGTGTCACGTCTTTTCTCGAAAGCCAAACTAGTTTATAAAGTAGAACAAGAATACTTCTTCGGGGGAAAAAGAAGAATGATGCGATCGCTTATACCGTCTACCTGCATGGGCATTGGCCTATTCCAGGAAAACAAGCACTCTACATAATAACATTGTTTTGTTATAGGATTGTTTCATTGTCATTTTTTTAATATGTTCTCGTTCTATCCACTGTTTTGTTCTGTTTTGTTTTGTTTTGTTTTGTTTTGTTTTGTTTTGTTTGCCTTTTTGTTTGTTTGTTTGTTGTTGTTGTTTTGTTTATTTTTTTTTTTTGGGGGGGGGGGGGGGGTCAAGGGGTGTAGTTGCGTCCTCTCCATGGACATCGAAGATTGACTAGTATATTGTTTGCTTGTTTTTTTCCTCAGAGAGTGTCTTATTCATCGTAATGGCTGTGTCAGCATGAGATGGTCGAGATAGTTTTCTGAAGTTATTATCCACTATCTCGTAAAGCATTGTCTCTAGTTTCATTTGTGCTTATCATAGTTAGTTCGCTTAGAGAAATTACTGTTGCACGGTGGATAAAAGCACCAAACTTGGAGAAATAGGCCTGAGGACCAATACCCAATGGAATTCATGTGTAGGAGCCCTCTGCAATAGAATTTGTTTGATAACTTGTATGGTATACACACTGAATTTTATTTTTCCAGGGATTTCAGCAGGCATGAGCCAACATTCGTCAAAGCAAAAGCGCGCGATTCTACACAATGCATTGGATGCCAGTGGCAATGCATGGAAGTTTCATGCCGCGGGGAAGAGAAAAGAAAAGTAAAAAGCAGTCTCCTCTCATTCACGAAAGCTTCATGGGGCGAAAGTAACTGACGTATCTGAGGCAGCATAGTACAAGTTGCATTAGGAAATAGATTCAGATGTGTTGATATTATGTTGTTTTATTAATTTTCATGGAACTTGAAAAAATTAACCCACTATTGAATTCCATGAGAAACAAAGCATTTGAGTCATGGAGGTGGTTGAATTGATGCAGTGTGACTTACTATTCCCAGTTTAGAGTTACGTAATAAATCAAAGAGGATTGGAAAAATTTCCTAATGTAAGGGGGAGGGGGGAGAGATCACCGACCCTTAAACACCCCCTCCCCCGTCAAAGGCCCGTAGTCCCCCCAACCCCCCCCCCACACACACATATTATTTAAATAGATCGTTCCGCAGCCCCATACGTAACTCTGAGCTGAGACTACTATAGTAGTAGGGGCTATAGGCCTACTTATACCTAACACCGTGGCACATCAACATACTTAATTTAATCATCCTCATGTTTAAATACTTTCTTGATCATGGAATTTAAGATTGTGTTAATGTTTTAATTTCCATGAAAAATAACAAACTTTACAACAGATCTGACACTCTTTTTATTAATATTCTCCCTCAGATACATAAATATAGCGTTACTTTCGCGGCATAAAGCTTGCGTGAATTGGAGCCACTTGTCCTTTAAGGGATTATTTTTCAAAAGTTGGTGCTTTTATCCGCGCTCGGCTGTAAAAGTAATCTCAAAATTCAATGTTAAGCAACCTATACGGGATAAATTGATTGATGCACTGCAATAAAATTGATTCTGAATTAAAAACACATTCTTCATTAGATATCTTGTGTTTATATTGACGTTCGATACATATGTATCAGGAGGTCACTCACTTTTTTTCATTCAGCTCACTGAAATGCTGGAAGCGGTTTGTGGACGGCTGTCGGTTAAAATTAATCGACATGGCTGCCAATCTGTTATCAGCAACATCATTCTGAACGATGCAAAAAATTATCAATACCTCATTGTGGAGAGAAGGGAGGAGAGAGGGGAAGAGAGATAGACATTTGTTTGGTATATTAGTAGTGCGTAGTTGTGTATGTCACATGTTGACAATTTGAAGATGATTTTTGTTCAACTTGATATATGTGTTATTATAATGATGTGATTATATTACACAAAAGGATCATATATATATATATATATATATATATATATATATATATATATATAATTGATATGTACTATCTAACACAAAGGAGTATATATATATATATATATATATACAATTATATGTATATATAAATAGATAGATAGATAGATAGTAATGAGATTTGTTCCATTTTGTTCCTTAATCTCTCTCTGCATATATACAGTATATATACACTCAGCAAAAAAAGTAAGTTCCCCCCTAGCATTTGTGGATATATCTCAAAAAGTATTCAACCGATTTTCATAATTCAAACGGAAATGGATAAAGAATTTTATTACTCATAACATGAGTGGAAAATCATTGCCACCAGATATCATTATTGGTGTGAAAAAATGCATTTTTTGTCAAAATGCATGGAAACAAAAGTTGCACTTTAGTGATTTGCGAAGACTTTTACACAAATAATCAAACAATCACTCATGATTCTGAACATTTAAGCATGGGTTATTGCATATTTCTCTATCTCTTTCTTTTCATGAGCATATAGTGAAGTATTTGATAATTGATATGTCCACCACCCGCAATGACCAGCCGCCATCTCCTTCTCAAACTGTTAACTAAAGTTTGTACTTGGCGCCGCTCAATGTTGGTCTATGCTCTCTGCAAGATGCGCTGAAATTCTTGCAGTGAAGTGTCATCTTTCAACTTCTTGCTCGCTTTCCACTTAATGATATCCCAAAGATTCTCTACTGGATTACAGTCAGGGGATCTTGCAGGCCACTCAATACGTTCGATGCCATTTCCCTCAGCAAACTGATCTACAACTTGAGGGCATGATGCAAAATGCCCACAGGCACATTAATGTGATCAACCTGAATTGGAATGACAAATCACATGGCTTCTACCAATATTTTCATATTGAGAAGGCCTATTGTTCAAAAAGTATGCATAACATCTGTTTAATAGGGAAGCACATTGTACCTGAAGAAATTCCTGAAAATTACACAATTTAAAAAGATCATTTGATAACTTACATAGGAAATGTATACAATGCTCTCTATGGCCTAAAGTGCAACTTTTTTTCCCATGCATTTTGACATAAAATGCGATTTTTTACACCAATAATGATATCTGGTGGCAATGATATGCCATTCATGTTATGAGTAATGAAATTCCCTATCCATTCCCGTTCGAATTATGAACATCCATAAAATACTTTTTGAGATATATATTTAAAAATGTTAGGGGGAAACTTACTTTTTTGCTGAGTGTATATATATATATATATATATATATATATATGGTATCCCAAAGGCGCTAAATCCATCTTTTTTCAATGGATCTAGCGCCTTTTGGAAGCAAGCTCTTCATAAATGGTGATGATGATGATGATGATGAAACATTATAGCGCCACCTATCTGCAGAAACATTATACGGCGCCCTGCATCCACAATGTGTCACATAATATATCACTCACAAAGATTCACAAAGATATGTGTATGAATACCACAAGCACTCTGGTTTGTATAATCTGAAAACAACCGAAACACCTAAAGAGGGACTAAGCCACCCCCTCCTACCAGAAAAAGGAGGGGAGAGGGTTCAAACTCCATACCCCCATCACCATCCGTCACTGCAAGCTACATATTCAAGCTCCCAGAAAGCTAACCAAAGAGAAGTCAATGCACTTTATCTTCCAATTTATTTTCCTAATGAGAGTTATTTTATGAAGCAATCTCATGAGAAATTTTACAGAATATTAGTATCCTTGTTGAATAACTATCACCTAAAATCTGAGTTATTTTTTGCAAGTCTATAGGAGAAAAAACACTAACGGGGAAACTGAGATTTGCCCTACGTTGACTTTGAGGATCAGATTAGAGTGGTAGCGAGATTGATTTACCTGCCGTTTCTAAATAATGCACAATAGCGAGGCATGGCCGGCGGAACCGTGGGGGCCGTTGGGGCTCGGGCCCCCACACTTTTTGTGCGCTGTACAAAGAAATACATTAGGTGTCATCACCGCCACTTACGTACTTCCGGGTTAAAAAAAAAGTGTGGGGGCCCAAAGTCTTTGGGCCCCCACACTTTTTTTTTAACCCGGAAGTACGTAAGTGGCACAGTACTAGAAAGAGATTTTGAAGAATGAGCGCGGTAAGGTTATGTTTTTCCTCTGAAAACCTTTTTTTTTTCCCTTGTCAGGTGAAAAAACTCGGAAGTGGACGGGGGAAGATGAACTGAGGAACTTTTTTTTTTTTGTTAGGTCATGAAACCCGGAATTGGGCCCCCACACTTCTGAAAACGCTCCGCCGGCCCTGCGAGGTAGTATACAATTCCAGGGCATAATGATTTTGTCGAATTGAAAGTACTAAATGATGCACCAATTCCATTCATCCCGTTCTGGTCACGCTTTGGGAAGAAGGTTTCACAATTTATCAGCTTCGTTTCGGCTGAGAATCTTGAGAAACTAACAGATGGCTGATATACCACTTGTACCCCTTTCCCAGTACAAGAAAGAAGAAGAAGCACCAACGCAATGACGTAAACACGGGGTCTAAAACTTGCCAGTTTTAAGCTCCTAAATATCAATACTATCAATAACAATCTAAAGGTTCGTTAATTCGAAAAAAGAAAACGAGATCCACAATTTCCAAAGATTTTGTTAGCCCATAGGTTCTTTTACTTTTTAGATTATACAAACCTTCCGAAAACTTATGCAATGTTCAGATTAAGGAACCCAATTTCATTTTAGGAATAACAAACATATTTTGTATTATAGGATTTTGTGCATTTGGAATAACGAACCATCACAATAACGAGGTTGTTGACTACCATATAGATGACCAGAGTACCGACGTCAAACAAACTGTCAGTAATTCAACATGCACAACGGCTTGGCGGACTCATTCGTCCATTCGGTGATATCATTGCAGATTGATACCCGTATATGAAGGAAAATTGTTGTTGCACAAATTGTCGCCCCCTCCCCCCGAAACAGGGAACAATGTATTTAGTCCATGGGCCAGGTCAGATATTGGTACCACCAAAAGGGACAAAACCTTTGTGGTGCCGTTTTGTTTCTTAGGGATATATAAGTGTATCAAACTATGATAGCAATTCCAAATGAGTAGGTTAGTCATGAAAAATGTAGTCTTTAATCAATGCATTCTGGGCTTTAATAATCAGCCCGCTTGTCTGAACCGAGACTATACACAGAACGATAAAGCACGGTGCCTACGGAGCGCGATGTTTTGAACGCGGTGTATCTCTCTGTGGAGTGATACTCTACGTTCAAGGCATCCGCGGCCATATCCAAATGCTGTTCTGCATGGTACCTCTCTTTATGTAGGAAAAAATGTATGGAATGGGAGACGTTACCGCAAAACGGTATTTTCTTATCATTCATTGCCATTCATTTTCTCGCTAAATACCCATGGAAATTTATTTCTATGATAAATTGCTACATTCCACTGTGCATATTTTCATATCTTTTGCCGAGCAAGAACTAACAATATTTAAGGTTGTTTTCATACCGTTTTATAGCCAATGCAAGGGCTACATCTGGATGAGTGACTATTGAATTAATGAATAATTTTAAAACATAGCTTAATCAAGGCTTACATGTTATTATAATAAGATAAGTGATGATAAATTTCCTGTTTGGAAGAACAATGACAATTGGAATTATCTGATGGAGTAATCACAATAAAGATGGCAGTTCAAAATGATGAGATTATACAGAGCGGAAGAGCGGAGTACTGATGTAAATTCCATTATATATAAAGTTAGATAACAGCCTCAAACAAGGTATTTGCAGATCTTGATACCAGCAAATGACCGCGGTCGTACCCCATATGGGTTGTATACAGCAAGGGAATTGGAGGGTTTTGTCCATTCCCATTCCTAGACTTTTACCCCCAAACCATACTTTTTTTTTTCACATGTACATCACATTTTCAAATGATATATCAGATATTGAGTAAGTCATTCAACAATTGAAGAAATTATCTTTTTTCTTCTTTTTTTTTTGGTGGGGGGGGGAGGGGTTGTTAATTGTGCCTCTCGCAACTTGGTTATTCTAGCATGACGCATGGCAAGGAGCAAAGTAATTTCGATTTAGCAATTCTATTTGTTTCTCGGTATCTACTTGGAATTTTTTTATATCTTGTGTCAGAGGGGATCGTTACTCTTCCCTGTTCCAGACTTATGAAACTCTACCAAAATGCAATTGCTCTGAAAATTCTGACAATACTCTGCAACAAGCACTAATTTGCTCCGTCGACATAGCTCTATTGCATTTGCGGAGATTTGCTACTCCCCAGTATATCGAAAATCGTATATAAAAACAAGACAGTAAAACAAAGCAGCCCCAAAACTATCTCTCTTCGATTGACGTCCATAATATACATCTGCAGGCCTATTTTGTGTTTGCTCATTAGTTTGTTTGAATTAGAATTAATGTTGGTTTTTCGCATATATTTTGGTATGATTATCATGGCACTATCTATCCTATTTCCTGTCACTTTATCCTTTCCATTAGGTGTCGAAGTAAATTTGCTCTGAAGAGTGTTTCGTATATTTAGTAACATTAACTCACCCGTTTTGCAGAATTAGAAGTATTAAGAAGGATGTTTTGCTATCTCTCGTTGCGCTCTTGCTGAATATGTAGATATCTCGCTATTGACTTTTTGGTACTTGGGAGTTGTTTGTTGAGGCGTCTATGTCAAAATGATATCGAAATGTTGGTTACTTGGAGTGGTACAGAATTATTTGATTACGAATATAGTAATCATGATTTTGAAAAAAAGGTGACAGACACAATTTCGCCATTGATAATGTCCTTTGAAATGCCGTGTTTTTTCACTCTTCTCCCCTAAATATTCTCCGAAGTGTTGATCGCATAGTTGTATAACAACTCTAAGAACACGAAGAATGCAACAGCTCGCGTGTGTGGAATGGGGATTCCCTCGCATTTGTTTATGTGACAGTGGATGAATTGTTATTATCTCCAAGATAGCAAAAATTTTGCAGAGAGAGGTGCTCCGCTGATACTGAAAATTTTAGATTTTGCTCACTATAAGATTGATATATTGTCTGATCACCTCCAAATTTGATGTCGTTTCCCGGAACTTATTACACATATGCTTTGTATAAGATATGTTTAGTGTTAAAATATTTTGGTTACCATGGCAACAAATAAACATAAGCAAGTTCCGTTTCACATTTTGACCCTTTTTTTAGCTTCTTGTTACTTATTATTTTATGTATTCACAACATAAAATAATAAAATTTTATACTTTTAAAGGAAGTATTCAATTATGTTTGAAAAAAAAAACTACAGCGCCCTCTTGTGTTTTGTCTTTTTTTCTGTGGTAAACACCATTTTCTTAAGATTTGGACCTGTAAATGCTCCGAAAAGGTTAAAATGAAGTTCAAATGTGTCTTTATATGTCTAGATAGAAATCAACAGCAAAAGCTAGTTGTAATTTCGCCTTGACTGCCCGACATATGTCTTAAAATAAGTTAATTTAATATTATTTAATGGAATTCTCTTTGTTTTCTTTGTATTTGGACAAATTGCTCCCTCTTTGTGGTTTCCAAGAAAAGTTTTGATGATGCCATAGTGTAGAGTATGTCTTGAGTTACATTTGTGCCACATTTCAGAGCAATCGATAGAGAAATATTGAAATGATAGAGGGAGCGGATTGTGCCCTCCATGGTTTACCGAGCTTAAAAAAAAGTATTTGGAATTATGAGGGTTAACGGCTGATACTGAGACTAAGATACTTCTCTGGAATTGCTATTATAGCAAAATATCATCTACAGATGCATACCATTTCAAAATGCATAAGCAGAATTTGTCCCTTTAAGTGGTACCAATATCGTAAAAATCTGGTCTTGGCCCATGGACTAATTGTGACCGTGTACCTCAAAACGAACATAAAGTCGCACACACTGATTTTGTGTGAGAACTGAAAATAAGTGAAATGGGTCAACCTAGCCGAACTTGACTTTTCCATATTTTCTGAAAGAGCGGGTCTTCTTTTACATTATGCTAAAATTTGGTATCATAAAACGGACAGAAAAGTGTGTTTTTTAGCAGTTTATCTCGAACATTTTTGGTAAAATAGTGTGATTAGATGTGTCTTTAGAATCCCTTTTTCATTTCTGAAAAACCTTGTCAACACTCTTCACTTTCAACTCTAATAACTTTTGAAAGGATAGCGCTACTGCTTTGAAAGTTGGCATTAATTATGAACAGAATGTTTCAATGAGGCATGCCTAATTTCAGATTAATCTCATAATCCCTTCATTGTTGTTACTCTGGTGGTTTACTCCCTGTTTTTTGTCCCATTCATCGCACAGCCACCACGGTTTGGTAAAGATTAAGCGCTTGAATAGACACTGTACTTCAAAGCCTCTTTTCTCAGTTCACACTTTTCCTGAGTTTGTGCTTTCTTTTCAATATTTAGGTAGGTTAGGAGAGTCCATTTGATTTGAGTTATACACCATTTTTAAGCTTAAAGTCTGTTCTATCAGAATATGGTCTTAACTAAAAATGCATGTCTGGCGACTTTTTGTTTGTTTTGAGGTGCAGGGTCACAAATTGTCATCAGCCTTCGAAGAACATTTGGGGGGGGGGGTAATATCATCCTTGGCATATCATTGGAATACTAACGCATAACTTACATGGCTGCGTTCATGCAAACAAGCCATGTAAAAACTCAAGTTAAGTTTTAGAGGAAGTGTGTATGTGCGCGCGCACATGATAACTGAGTGTCAGTTTGTGGGTGTGAGTGTGGGTGTGTGTGTATGTGTCTGTGTGTGTCTGTGTGTGTCTGTGTGGGGTGCACGTGATGAGGAGAGGAGTAGATCGATGGGTGGGGTGCCGGTTTGAGGGACGACAGGTGTGAACGTGTGTGAACCGACGGACGGACGGACGGGCGGACGTCGCAGGGACGGTGATCCCTTTTAACTCTCCCCTCACCTACGGTGTGCTGAAAAAAAAAAACACATACACACACACACACACACACACACACGCACACACACAAAGATGCACACACAACTCTGCAAGTTAACGAACCTTACAAGGCTTAAGAAGAGCACTGCTACATTTAGAGCTCTTTATATAATGTGTTCTGTCTCATATCTTTTTTGAAATTACAATAAAGACTCCGGAGGAAATACATGCAGCCATGTATTAAATGTCGTAATTACTTGGCAATACAAAAACTTTTTTCGTCTCTTTTCTCTTTTTTCTTTTCTTTTTCTACAAGGAACATCTGAATGTCCTTGCTGCATAATGTATCAACTTCCATAGTCTTTTCGGTTAGAAAACAGATAAGATAAGAAAAAAAAAAAACCCAGACAAACCAACTAGCAAAGAGAAAACAGAAAACAAAACGAAGGTTAATATTTTCGTTTTCTCTTTGATAATGCAGATCAATTAACGGAAGGAAGCAAACCAGTGAGAACTCTGATTTGACTAGCGGCCTAAAGACGGTTGAGAAAAAAAAAAAAACTTTTGTGCAATTCAGCCATCCTATATTAATATTTGAATAATGTTTATTCAATTAGTTGATAGGCTGCATTGCACAATTCAATTATCATTGATGTTTATGGATGATGAGATGATTCGTCCAAAATATGTGATATCTAAAATTTCCAGTGCTATAACGTTGCTGGTTAGGAAGACTATAATCATTAAACCTGAACCAGGTCGTAAAACAATGATCTTATAAAACGTAAACATAAGGAGAATTATTTCACTTCTAATAAGGTTAAAAGCCCCTACCCACCCAATAATATTGTACAGCATCATACGACAAATAAAGACTTATCTAGAATGATCATTACACTTAAGCCTATCATACTGCACCAATAAGCAGCTGCTGCGACTTTCTGCATACCCTTCAACAATGCAAGGCTATTCATAAATATTGGTTTGATAACTTTTTTTTTTTCTCAAATTCAAATGAATTTATTAGGAATTTTTTGCATCGAATATATGTGACCGTGCATCACAAAACGTCGCACGCAGTGAATTTGTGTGAGGACTGAACACAGGACACGAAACGGGTCAACCTAGCCAATCTTTTTCATATTGTCTGAAAGAGCAAGTCTTCTACATTATGTTAAAGTTTGGGATCATGAAACAAACAGGAAACTGTGTTTTTAGCAGTTTTTCTTAAACATTTTAGTATAGAACAGTGTGATTAGATGTTTCTAATAGAGTCCACTTTTCATTGCTTAAAAATCCTGTACACATCTTCACTTTCAACTCTAATAACTTTTGAAAGGATAATGGTACTGCTTTGACAGTTGTCATTAAACATGGACAAAATGTGTTAATAAAGCATGCCTAATTTAAGCTTAATCTGATAATCCCTTCATTGTTATCGCTACTGTGGTTAACACTCTGTTTTTTGTCCCATTCACGGCACAGCTAGCGTGGCTTGGAAAAGATTAAGCGCTTGAAAAGACTCTTTACTTCAGAGCATCTTTTCACAGTTCAAACTTTTCCAGAGTGTATGCTTTCTTTGCAACATTTACATAGGTTAGGAGAGTCCATTTGAATTGGGTTATACATCATTTTAAAGCTTAGAGTCTGCTCTTGTAGAATCTGCCCTTAACTAAAAATCAATGTCTGGCGACTTTTTATTTGTTTTGTGGTACATGTTCACATATATTACAAATGAAATACAGTAATTTATTATTCTTTACAAGACAATAGAACATGTATGGGTCAGAATTCCTAAATTATGCGAATAACATTATGAAGTATAATTAGAATTCTATTAATAACAATGAAGTACAAGATGAAGAGGGTTAGCATATTCCTGCGTGCTTTGGCAGAGAGATCACACCAAGGAAATTCAAAGTCTTTTGTTATGATAATGAGTTTGGCACCCCAGTCCCTATAAATAGCAGGTATTCCCACTATTCGACATCTTTTTAATGTATACGAGGCAGTATCCAAACATTCACACGATCACTCAACGTCAGTCTCCACTAACATTGAACAGAATACGTATCAACAATTATTCATCCGGATCAGTCATATATATCTTACAGGCATGAAGCCAGACAGTAAAGTAATGAGCCTGGTCACGGAAGTTGCGACCGCAGGTAGTATGGCAAATGAGTTGACAGTTTCTGTGACGAGAAGAGAGAGGGAGGGTTATCAAACAATATGTTATGAACCCGCAACGCGTTGGGTGGGACCCTCTTCATCTTGTACTTCATTGTTATTAATAGAATTCTAATTATACTTCATAATATTATTCGCATAATTTAGGAATTCTATTACATAACACTTCGTACAAGCTTTCAGAGGGTTAGCATCTTCAAAGTAATACGCAGAAACTGTCAATTGAGATATGTTTCAGGCAAATGAAACAAAAAACTGCTGCACATGGGCGTTCATGATAGGTCAAATTCTATTCATGAGCAATCTGAGTAGTACCATGACAAGGTGTATGTTCCGTATGAACACATGATCACAAGGAGGAAAGAACAGTATAGTTTTGTAACAGTATAGTAACTGTGAGTTACATACGTATCGTGTCCCCCATCTTCCTTATAACTTGTGAAGATGAGCTGAGGATGGTTGAAGCGAATTTTGCTTCTTGAACTGGCTTAAAATAAAAATCTCGAAAGGTTTTGGCATTGGCAACTCCTCAATGGTAAGGCCTTGATTAAAAGCTGCAGTACTCGAGGCACTGCGGTAAATGTGAGCAGAAAACCGATGTATCTATGCCTGCTTATTCAATGTGCCCTTTTACCACCTAGACAGGGTAGAAGTGATTACTTCTTTGTGAGGTTTTCTAGTAGAAATAAAAAGTTGAGTCACAACGTGAACCTGATGCAAGGGTTCTTTTCGACTTAAGTACCTGCTCCATGAGCACGGATATTAAACACACAACTTCTCGTTTGTGAGGAAAGAAGACAATTTAATAGATTGGTTGGCAATACCTTTCTTCTGTAGTTGTTTTCAATAACTCAACCACTTGAAAGACTGTACTGTCATTAGGAATTGACATTATGTAATGTCCAAAAATCTCAGAGTCTGCAATCTCTGTGTTGAAACAAGAGTCACCAGGGCAATCAAATTCTCGCTTAGAAGTAACAGTCTTGCATTATTACCTAATGAACATAATTGAGAAACTTAAGAAATGTGGTGTTGTACCGTGGTTTGGGAGGTTCTACCTTTCAACACAGGTACTACAAACGGGTGCTTTCCCACGGAAAACCCGTCAGAAGAGGGCAGCACAGATGACAAGGCTGATCGATACGAATCTACCTTACTGTATTTTTCCCTATCACATGCTGGTCAGACAAACATTACGATATTGGTGATGGATGAACTAAATGGCTCAAGTGATTGTTTGCGGCATCAACTAATCCACCGCTTTCAAGCTGAGTTATAATGTTTTTTGGTGTTGTGCCATGAATTTGCGATGAGCTCGGAAGTGTGCTCTGAAATTCCTAATGCTCGCCAACGTTCGCTGAGATTGGTCAGGTGGGAAGAGATATCTCCCTGGGTCAGGCGAGTAACCTCAGCTCGGGCATTGGAATGGGAAGGGGAACCAGGCAGTCCCCTGGTAGGAGGGGTGGGGTTGCCAGGATCGCGGGTGAGCGGGCGCCACGATCGTGTCCTCCACAAAAGAGGTGATCGAGACTGCTCTCTGGCAGTTAATATTGTCCCTGCGGACTTGGGAAGGACCCTGGAAAGTAGGCAAAAACAAAGTGGAGGAAAAACATAGTAGGGATGTAAAAATTCCCATGATATTGAAAAGGCATCGATAGCCTTAGGGGTCTTGTTCCCAAGACAAGTATACGTAACCAATTTCCTATTGGCACTGGATGCGAAAAGATCAATTTCGGGTCTGAAGGAAGGTATAGATAAGAGCAACGAAAATGTATATCAGGACGAAGACTAATTTAATTCTTCATATCTCTCCGAGATAGATTAATTATCTGCTTCTATATGAGCAACACCAGCCAAGTGGGAAACAGATAGCCAAGAGTAGCGACCCAGCGACCGCGCCCAAATGTCATATGACAACTTATTAAGTAATGGAATACTACCACTCATTTTCCTGACGTAACTGACAGCTGCACTGTTATCTGACTTAATATGAATGTGTTGCTTATGGGAGGTGTCGCACAGGGAGGAAAGGCCTCGATGAATAGCCAGTAATTCTAGCGCACTGATATGCAGATTAGCTTCCTCTCGAGACCAGACACCTTGAGCAAAGGAATTATTATTTACACAGAGTGTACCCCCATCTTGAGGTGCTGGCATCTGTACGAATATTGTCAATGGATGACAGGAATGTCGATGCAGGACCCAAATTCCTTGCGTGGCAATGGAAGCCACCAACGAATTTCTTCAATGGCATTATTGTTTATCGAATTAAAGAGGTGCATCAAAATTACCACCTGATTCTTGCACTGCTTTGGTTCTGCACGACTCTAGAACACGATAATGCCAACGACCCACCGGTACGGGGTCAAATGGAGAAGAAAGAAACCAATGAACTTTGCTAAATCTCGAATTTTTGTCGAGGGAGACGACAAAATAGGATGCCCAAGATTCCTTATCTTGTCAATTTTTTTTTCGTCTAGATGGCTCGCCACCAAATTAAAGCCTGAGTAGGTCGGAGATGTTGTGACTTCCCAAAATTAATGACAATCCCAATGATGCCAGTAAATCCAAAACACAGTTCGTGTTAGCAATACTCTCCTCTTTAGAGCGGGCAAACAATTAAAATATCGTCCAAATAAATCATTATTCTCATGTCTCTGCTTCTAAGAGAAGCAATAACGGGTTTCATTCCTTTAGTAAATACCCTTGGCTCTGAACTTAACCCAGAGGGTAAGCGAGCAAAACAATAAAAACGACCATTCCACGTGGAACAAATACTTTGATAATCTTCATGAATAGGAATGGAAAATATGCATCCTTGAGATCCAGTGACGTTAAGTAGTCGGATTGCATTGATTAGGATTTCTTTAACATTTCGAAAAATTTCCATCTTGAACTGCTCATACTGAACGAACGACTCAGATTTTTCAAATCAATGAAGGATCTGAGATCCTCGGTCTTCTTCGGAACTGTGAATATAGTGGACAGAAATGAAACTTCCCCTGGGGAAATTTCTGATGTTGCCCCTTTCTGGTTAACAACGAAAGAAATTCCAAATTAATTGCCGCATTTTCCTCCTCCGACAGTAGTAATTGACGAGGAATAATTTTTGTTGGGATAACCGTCAAATAAGATCTTGTAACAACAAATAGTGTCTGAAATCCAGGGATCAGAAATAATGAGAGACCACGTCTCTTTGAAAAATCTGAGTCGTCCCGCATGTAAACGGGGACTTACTAGTTTTTCTACATTATATGGTGCGTTGCTGGAAAATATGACGGTATGTTCTAACCGCGTGCTACCGAACGACCGACGACGCGGTCGGTCGGAGAAGGTGACTTTTCGGCCCACGAACGAGGGGCGACTCGCCAGCATTTTTCATGTTGTTTGCAAGTCTTTCTCAAATAGCGTTTTCCCTATGGAGATCGATCTACTGGATAAATTATTATGCCCCTGTACTTCTGATTGAAAGCAGGTTTGAGCTCCTCTCGGGTCTCATGTTCATCTCATACGAGGATGTTACCGCACGGAGTAACTCCGTTGACCGCCAGTCAAGCAACGGGGGCTGAATGGACTGACCGTTGCTCCCTAGCTGCTGTCTGCAGCTCCCGGGTGATTTTAGCATTTACTAAAGGGAACATTCACTGAATCACCGTCTTTTGCACTTCTGTCAGCTGGACGGTTTTCCCGGGGATCGAGGTGCACATTTGCTCCTCGACTCTCGGTGCACACACCGAAAGGGGGGTCGAGGGCGTCATGTACTGTAGTGTATGGATTCTTTTTTCCACGCTCTCCTTTCACGGGGGCAATGTGACCGCCTTGTCAGCTGAGCGGTCAATCCATCAGAAACTGCGAGGCCGAATTCCTCAGGGCCTTCATACAAATTGTCTGCTTCCAGCTCTATGAGCTGGTCGCCGAAGCGGCGTTTGCACTGCCTCCCACGGGCTGTGCTGCCTGCACTAAGCTCTCGAACTCCGCCTTCGGGTCGGAGCTGAGCAGGTGAGTGTGAGTGGTTGCAGAATTCTGGCTGATTGTCTCCACAAAGTGCTCCAACTTCGCGGTCACACCGCGAAGGAGCCAGTCTGAAGTGCTCCCGCATGCAGCGCATGGCGGGCTGGCTCAGAGGTTTTGGAGACAGACATCTGTCCATCCATAAAGCGAGATAATTGGGCCGATAAACGTTGAATCTCACAGCCCCGTTACCTGCGGCTGTGAACCGTTGTCTTCTGTATCACTCAAGTTTGTCACACGTCGAAAAAGATCAGTAAGCGAAGCTTATAACGCACAGTTGCACTGTGCAAGCTAACTCTCTGCCGAACACACGAAGAAAAGATGACGAATAGTGGGAATACCTGCTATTTATAGGGACTGGGGTGCCAAACTCATTATCATAACAAAAGACTTTGAATTTCCTTGGTGTGATCTCTCTGCCAAAGCACGCAGGAATATACTAACCCTCTGAAAGCTTGTACGAAGTGTTATGTAATAGAATTTTGAACGATGTACAATTGAGCCGAAACAACGCAAAATTTAAAAAGTAGGAAATTCTCCAAATCATTTATCTTACCTGAAAGAGTATAACTCAAGCTTAAATATGAACCCAATTATACTAGGATTTTCCCAGAGGAACAAGTTTTTATTCACCGCGGAATTTTACCATGTCCAGAGCAGCGAACGTCCGTGAGGAATAGTACTGCACATACATTTGAATACCATTTAACGTAGTTTGCAACGATCTGATTCAGTTCAAAATCGTAACGAAATATCTTAAGGGACATGTGTATGTGTTGGCAGAATATTAAGCTTGTACTCTTAACCTGTACGTAATGGTAGACAACTGATGATTTAACCAAGTTCTTCATTTCTGTTGAAATATTGCTCTTCCGCTAAACACTTTCTCCACTTTACGCGCATTTTACAGAAACTCAATATTTCGTCCTCTTATTTCACTATCCCATACTTTAATCCTTACTCCAAAATAATAACATACCTTTTTAAGATGCATCTGACCTAGGTAGTCTCTATAACCCAACAAACATAGCATAGTTTTCATCACGGAGGTTCGCATATAGCTCACGGACGTTCGGAACAAACAAGATATTGAACAATGCAGCTCTCTTGAGTTGGAAACGCATTCTATTCTATATAGTAATGATAATAATAGTAACGATAATATAAAATATTTATATAGCGCTTAATACATTATTTTCCAAAGCGCTTTATAATTGTCAAAACAAACAAACAAACAAACAAAGAAACATATAAATCAGCTTCCAATACAAATAATCAGCTATACATAATCATCAGTTCTGTTCTAGAAATAAATGGGTTTTGAGTTTCTTTTTAAAAATGTCAGTGGAGGGGGAGGACTGAATATGACTAGGGAGGCTGTTCCAGAGAAGGGGGGGGGGGCACTAACGGAGAAAGCACGGTCACCATAACGGTTGTGGGTGCGAGGGCCAAGTTTTAACCGAACTGTAGATGATGATCTGAGGTCTATGCGTGTAGCTGGTCTGGGTTTCGATGAGATCATGTCAGTGAGATATAAGGGTGAACGGTTATGGGTGATGTTGTAGGTGATGAGAAGGATCTTGAACTTAATTTGTTGTGTAGATTGCGGATGGCATGATGAATTCAAAGCTTTAATGCTGCCCCTGAAGTTAGCTTTAGTCTGTCTCTCCCCCACTTATCAAATACAATGAAGGAATACAATGTGCATTTCCATTTTTTTTTCTTTTGTCCAACTGTGGTGCTGAAGACAATTTTCAACAATGTTTATTATTTCAAAACACTGAGCTGCCTGCTGGTCCTACATGCCACAGTACTAGAGTGTCTGATAATTTGTTAATATGCAGTTGTGAAATAAATAGACGATTAAATAAAATAGGAACAATGAAAATGTGTAGATGATATAACATTAATGTTAAACAAAATTAAAAATGTTCAAATATACTAACTTATTCATACTGTAAAGACTGAACAACAAAGTTATGTCATGCAATATACATATGCACAGCATCAACAGATGTGATTTCTGTGTGTGTGTGTGTGTGTGTGTGTGTGCGGAGTCAAGTTAATGAATATTAATGTTTTGTTTTGTCTTTTCTTACCATCACATTATCAAAGATAGAAGTTCTTGTGTAGAAAGTAAACAATCTTTGTGCAAATCCAGTGTCAAATTGGCGTCTTGTAGTCCAAACTACCCAAAGTTTCCTCACCATGTAATACTGTGCCGATGTTCACATGAACAGGGTATCTCTATTAATGTGCAAAAGCACACTGATAGAATATCATGTGTCATTACGTCAAGGGTCATAGGTGAATGGATGAAATATGGTGACATACTTTGAAGGTCATATCCTTTTTGAAACGGTAAAGAAACTTTTTATGGTTAAAGAATAATGTCTCCTAACATTCTGTATAAAATCGTATGGTAATTCTCCTTACAGAATCTTAAACAAATATAATGAAAAGAATATACCCATGTCACTCGAGAATATGCTCCCCCGTTGTACCGAGAATAATGGTTTGAATTTGTTGGGGGAACTGAATAAATTCACTGGAAATCTATAGCATTAAGCTTTCCCCTCCATCATAAAGAAGTTTCCAGCCTTAGTATTGTGAGGAAAGGTCTGGATACCTACTCCTACAATATACATAAGTACATGTACATGTACACATGTATGAAGGGAATCTAATTTTTGAGTTTGCAAACGGGACAAAGTTACAAACAAGAAGTATTTCAAGTTGTCCAAGTGTGTAATGAGGGTAAGAAAAGGTGAATGCAATTTGCTCCCCTTGTGTTGAAATAAAGAGCACATATTCAAGTTAATATGATATATGGAAACCTTTTTAATGTAAAAATAGGGTTTTCTTCTGTGATAGCTTTGTGATGCATGAAAGACCTTTACTTCCTTCACAGGGGGTTTTATCAGGAAAGTGGTATACTCGGGAGGTTTGATGACTGCCACTGCCTCCCTCTGCTACCCCTACAAAGCGGTTCGCATTGCCAAACTGAGATGGAATGGGTTAGGACTAAAGCTTCAGAGTTCTACCAGAAGGACGTCCAAACTACAGTGGTGAGTATCAAGATGCGGTATACCATTGTAGGCATTGAGATCGAAATAATTGGTTGCCTAGCAACCCTACACAACAGAAGTCAGTGTTGTAGAGGAACAGATTAGTCTTTCTTGTAGGATCACTCAAAAAAACAACAACAAACAAACAAAGAAACAAACAAAAAACCTCTCGTAAAAGAGGACCTTCAAATTGGGTCTGATGCATCCTAAATTCTTCTGTTTTATATCCCAACAGTCATATTGGGATGCCTCAAGACTTATAGTTTGTCTAGTGTATAAACTCACTAACTCTATATGTGACCGTGCACCTCAAAACGAACATAAAGTCGCACACACTGATTTTGCGTGAGGACTGAAAATAAGTGAAATGGGTCAACCTAGCCGAACTTGACTTTTTCATATTTTCTGAAAGAGCGGGTCTTCTTTTACATTATGCTAAAATTTGGTATCATAAAACGGGCAGGAAAATGTGTTTTTTTAGCAGTTTATCTCGAACATTTTTGGTAGAATAGTGTGATTAGGTGTATCTTTAGAATCCCTTTTTCATTTCTGAAAAACCTTGTCCACACTCTTCACTTTCAACTCTAATAACTTTTGAAAGGATAGTGCTACTGCTTTGAAAGTTGGCATTAATTATGGACAGAATGTGTTAATGAGACACGCTTAATTTCACTTTAATCTGATAATCCCTTCATTGTTGTTACTGTGGTGGTTTACTTCCTGTTTTTTTGTCCCATTCATCGCACGGCCAGCGCGGTTTGGTAAAGATTAAGCGCTTGAATAGACACTGTACTTCAGAGCCTCTTTTCTCAGTTCACACTTTTCCTGAGTTTGTGCTTTCTTTCCAATATTTAGATAGGTTAGGAGAGTTCATTTGATTTGAGTTATACATCATTTTAAAGCTTAAAGTCTGCTCTTTCAGATTCTGGTCTTAACTAAAAATTCAGGTCTGGCGACTTTTTGTTCGTTTTGAGGTGCAGGGTCACATATGTGCCACGTTTGCACGCCCGGCTCAGTCAACGGCGTGTCAAGTTTGTATATTTTGCTCAAACGCACAAACCCACCCAAACCAGTCGATATATCGCCAAATGCCAGATTACAGTGAAAGCTGAACTTGCCTTCCCGTTCCTCGCACATGTATCTTGCATTGTGCGGTGATTGAATATCAAGCAGTGTTCCCTTTTAGATTTTTGAGAAACATCTACTAGGTTTCTGTCACTGTCTTTGTGTTCAAAAGTCATGCCTGGAGACAATAATGTAGCAACTGGTTATTTTAAAGAAAGTAATCATAGATTTGTCATTAAATTTTACATCAAAGCAATGCTTGGAATTTTGTCAAGAACTTTGCTTATTACAGGTCCAGCAAAGCAAACATCTAGAAAAAGGTTAGATAGAGATTAAAAACAAAAAGGTTTTCAAAAGCATGCCTACAGAACATTGCAGTTTCAGAATAATGTGACACACAGGGGTTTTACACTGTGGCTTATAAGTATTGTAGGGATTTTACCAAAGCAAGTGAGGAATACTTGTCAGTAGACCGCAATTACATACAAGTGTATACATGTACATGGAGGATGTAGCAAATCAGAGTTGTCAAGGGAGGGCCCACCTTGATTCTTCCCTCATTTAACTCACATACAGTGCACTCCCATTATAACGAACATGACTGTATCGAAATTCCTTTTACAATGAGGTAGAAATTTGGGCTCCAACATTATCAGCTCTATGTTCTTTACTGTTTATTTGCTCGATTATAACAAAATTTCAATATAACAAAAAAGAAATTAAAGTAAAAATAAAAACTGCTGGTCCTGAGCAGTTTGTTGCAATGGTAGTGCACTGTACCATGTACCTGCAAAATGAGATCCCCCTTTTTTTCCACATTCTGAAAAGCGCAATCATGGTGGACTGATTTCTGCACTCCCTGGTCTGATTCTGTAGGTCGAAAAGGTGGCAGCTGTGGAAGCAGTTCAAGGGGAAGACAAAACGCCGGTGGTCGAGACGCAGTCTGAGGAGGAGACTAGCAAACCGGAGGAGAAGGCCGTGGATGAAAGTCAGGAGGACCATGGCCAGTCTAAGCCAGAGGACAAGGACATGTACACAACCAGGAGCTGATTGTTTCCAAACAGGAATGAACTCTTCACCTTTCTTATGGTGATATGCCCTGCTATGCCAGGGCAGTCAGAAATAAATTACCGATATCCCGAAAAAAATGACAGAAATAAAAGAAGAAGTGTTTTTCAGTGCGGATACTAACTGCTTGCTGGCACTTAAACTTCCAAAAGAATTTTGCATGTAGTATATATATTGTATAAAGCACATTGCATTAATTTCTATCTCTCTCTGTAGCTGCCATGGCGTGAATATGAATACACATGTACATGTTGGATATTATTCAGTGTGCGTCCAGTAAATTCGGGTCGTGACTCACAGTCTTGAAAGTGCACCTACATCTACAATATATCACACAATGACAGAAATGCCAAAGAGCAATGAGAGATGTTACGACCAAAATCACTCTGAGAATGATCGTACCAAAAGAAACAATAAACTGATGTTCAGGCGGTTTATTAACAGTGATATTGTGGGTACAGACTGGTAATCAGCGTCACATCAGTACAACAGTGATCAATAGAAACAGTTATAAATCGGTAGTGGAATCACTTACACGTATTAAATAATCCTTTGAAAGTGTCCAAATACGATGTTCGATGCACAGACGAATGATCCTTGACGCACCGATGAGTGATTCCTCCGACGTAACTCCAGAGGCGCAGGTTACGATAGTCTATGGTATAGATCCGGGGTAAAATCCACGAAATATGTCCACAGCGAAACGTGCAGAGTCCAAACGTTGTGACGACCACGTCCAGTTGATGCGTTGAATGATGATTCACTTAATAATGTTCAGCTAAGAATCGAGCCCATCACAGCTTTGCCGTAGCAATGTCCATTGACACAAACTTGGTGTCTATCTCCAATGAGGGCACATTAATTCTCTGCAGGCAAAATGTCTCCCAGGCCTTATCTCCACAAACATAACAGGTCAGCAGGTAACACAGGACTGACTAAAACAAGTCGCTTCAGAGCCAGAAGTGACGTAACTCTCAGAGCAAAGGTGTTGGGTACTCTGCCTACTGCAGAATTTCTCTGGCTTATATACTATCCATTCACCCCCTTCTAGCACATTCTGTAACTCTCTCCAACCTGGGGCCACACATTCTAGCTAGTCCAAGTTCCAGGAATCCTGGATGACTCACTGCCTATCTATGTACAAAACATCATTGCCAAGAATAACTACCAATCACATTGGGCTACAGGGACAGTGCCTCACTCAGCCAAACATGTAAGCACTTCCCAGAACTTTCTGGAATGGGTGAAATCATTCCAGATTGAGTGAGCTAAATGTTTTTCCTGTTACATGCATGTACTGTATAGCTACATTCTATACCACCTAGAAAATTCTCCACTGATCTGGTCAGCCTGTATGTACTATATCTATACCACATAGAATGTTCTCCATTAATCTGGTCAACCTGTGTACATACACATTAAAACAGCCATGCATACAGTACATCATACATCTGTACATAACTACTAGTGTGTACATTTGTGACAGAGAATATCAGTCATCAGATGTAGTTTACTGCTTTCATCACTCATTGTCGCTATTAACTGTAAGTCCCTCTCCCCCACCCATCCCCGGCTGGCGATTTTTGGACGTCTTGATTGTTTCACTTGTGGCCTTCCTCAGGTGTTCTTTGATTTGAGTCCGCCCAGATGAGACCAAATACCGTTGATTCTTGTTAATCCATTGTACAATTGTGAGAAGTTGGATAGAACAGCCAAGGACTAGATGGATTTGTAGATCCCAACTCTCAATTCTTTGCTTGTTTACCCTGATATGTTGATGATCCTGACATAATAAGGCAATTGTCATTTTTACGTCCTGTATTCTAAGTCATTTAGGACATGTCTGGAGTATACTCAGGCTGACTCATTAGTCTGTCTTCCCTGTAGCCAGTTATTTATTCTAGTCAGCTATTACAGCAGCGATGCTAATGATTATGACAAGCCCCCTTCTAGAATGGACACCGTGAGCTCTATTGGGAACAGCTACACTGTAATTTGCGCATGTGCGAAGCAATATTTCATTATTATTATTATTATTATTATTATTATTATTATTATTATTATTATTATTATTATTATTATTGTTATTATTATTATTTTGCCTAATAGGTACATAGTAGTATTAAAAGTATTATGAAACTAAGGCTGCCCATACACAGTGTAATTGATTTTGACAGTATCCAACATTCAAGTCAGTGTCACATTGAAAACTGATTTGCAAACTGAAAAGCTGTAAAGAGTGACCACCAAAACGAAACGGTGTACATAATATGATTTCAATGAAGATCTAGTACCAATTTGAAAACAAATTGACATGTCTTTTTTTCCCCTGTTTGCACTGGTCAGGGAAAGTCCCCCCCCCCCCATTTACATTCATCGAGCAGGTGCTTGTATAGTGAAAGCTCATTTGTTTCTGTGAAAGCTGTATGGAAGATTGATAGCATGCAAGGAGAACTTAACGCCAGTAGCATGAAAAGCTGTGTGTAAAGATACGAGGTGTTGGAAACATCTAATATTGAAATAAATTAAGGGAGCATATTAACACGGAGATGTAGTGTGTTATTGTCTGTGAATGTTTATAAAAGTGTATGCATTATGTCGCGTGGAAACCAAGTGAAGTGACCAGCCAACTGAGAAAAAATTAAAATCATGTGTACCCATGTGCTTATTAGCTAATTCGTCGCTGACACCACTAAGTGGCACTTTAGCGCTTGGTTGACGAAAACCATGTTTCCAGAAAAACGCAATCAAAGTTTTACAATTTTTGAAATCGTCAAGTCGAGTGGGTTTCTGCAATGAAACTTGATAAATTGTACATGAACGGAAAGAGGACACAACTTTTTCTTTACAGTCACATGCCAATTTCAAATAATGAAGGTGAAGCATTGCGACCGCGAGGCAGGAAAAAAAATGGTGTCATTTCGTGGACAAAATCATACACGTAAACCGCTACAGTTCGATTTTGTTTACGAAGTGGCACATTGGGTCGCGCGCCTATTGTGTCCTGTATATTCGCGAGTACAATAAGAGGATTTCTAAGATACAATATTGAAATTGCTCGTGCAATGTTTTTTTTTTTATTTATTTATTGTCCAGGCAAGCAAGAAGGTTTTTTTGTTGTTGTTTTTTCACCAACTACTATGATTTTTTTTCCATATCGAGGAGACAATTAACACCATAAAGTTGCAAACATTTGTGCCATTTCGTGAACGAAGTCACACACGCAAAACGTTGTTTCTCGAGAATTGGCACATTGCACGCCCACACAACATGCTGTACGTGCGCCTTGTTCATAACAATGAGGTATTCACGCGTGTTGTAATCTCCAAAATTACTTTCAATCATTCGTGCAGCCTTTACAGTGAAAATGTGAACATTTTCGCAATACATGTTTTGAAAATGTGTAATTTTGTTATAAACCCTAAAAAACCTATAAATCCCGGCTATATCACAAGAACAACCAGTTCATGTAGTAATGAACAAGCAGTGTTGTTATTATTTCAGGGTTGTTGTTGTTGTTGTTGTTGTTGTTGTTGTTGTTGTTGTTGTTGTTTTTTTTTGGGGGGGGTACCTCATTCTGTACATGAAATCCAATACACTGTATACCGGGTGTCCCCCCCCCCCCAAAAAAAAAAAAGCGGAACGGTGGATTTTCAGTACCTTGCGTTCTAAAAGTGATATATATTTTTGACATCATTAGAAAGAGCATCTTCCGCAGAAGACCATGATACCAAAATCATTAAATTTGGTTCATTACTTTTTATTCTACGCCAATTTCTGTAAATGCAGTCATTTTAAATTTTTTGCGACTTATGAGATAATAATTTGGATGCGAAACGCGTTCCGTACGGCGAATTGTATAAGCTCGTTGATGCATGTCAACATAAGATAACGCTTTCATATTGGGCGCGCGCACACACAGACAGACAGACACACACACACACACACACACACACACACAGCTTTTTCCTGGCCAGTGCCCAATGTGAGAGCTGTATCCTTTGTTGACATGGATCCCCGAGCTTACACAATGTTCAGCGTATGGATCGCGTGTTGCACTCAAATTATTATCTCATAAGTCCCCCAAATCCGACGAAATTTGAAAATGACTGCATTTTCAGAAATTGGCGTAGAATAAGAAGTACTGAACCAAATTTAATGATTTTGGTATCATTGTCTTCTGCGGAAAATGTTCTTTCTAATGATGTCAAAAAATATATCACTTTTAGAACGCAAAGTACTGAAAAACCCACCGTTCCGCTTTTTTGGGGACACCCGGTATACTGAGCCTTTTTTCTTGCGTAATGCTATGTTTCACCTTGCTCACAGTCATGATTAACGTCTCAACGTCACATGCAGACTTTGTTTTGCGGTTAAGTCCACTTTGTCTTTCTTTCTTTCTCTCTCTCTCTCTCTCCCTAAAGTAATTTCATGCCTATCTCATCCCCCAAATTTAGTCTTTTTATCATAGGGTACTTCATATTCTAAAAGAATCTCACTTCTTTCATTCGTCCATAAAAATAACTAGCAAAACAAAAACAAATCCACATAATGATAAAGGTTAAATAAAGAATGTACGAAAACATGATCAAACTGATCCCCCCACAAATCATTTTCTTTCTTTAAAAAATACTTCATATCTTTTTCATTATTCACTGACAAAGAAAAATGGACATTTGACAAAGCAATTCAAAATGTGACACTGCACCTCAAAACAAACAAAAAGTCGCCAGACATGAATTTTTAGTTAAGACCATATTCTAAAAGAGCAGACTTTAAGCTTTCAAATGAAGTATAATTCAAATCAATGGTCTCTCCTAACCTATCTAAATATTGGAAAGAAAGCACAAACTCAGGAAAAGTGTGAACTGAGAAAAGAGGCTCTGAAGTACAGTGTCTATTCAAGCGCTTAATCTTTACCAAACCGTGCTGGCTGTGCGATGAATGGGACAAAAAACAGGAAGTAAACCACCAGAGTGACAACAATGAAGGGATTATCAGATTGAACTGGAAGTTAGCATGCCTCATTAACACATTCTGTCCATAATTAATGCCAACTTTCCAAGCAGTAGCACTATCCTTTCAAAAGTTATTGGAGTTGAGAGTGAAGAGTGTGGACAAGGTTTTTCAGAAATGAAAAATGGGGTTCTAAAAAAACACCTAATCACACAATTCTTCCAAAAATGCTCGATATAAACTGCTAAAAAAACACACTTTCCTGCCCGTTTTATGATACCAAATTTTAGCATAATGTAAAAGAAGACCCGCTCTTTCAGAAAATATTAAAAAGTCAAGTTCGGCTAGGTTGACCCATTTCACTTATTTTCAGTCCTCACGCAAAAACAGTGTGTGCGACTTTATGTTCGTTTTGAGGTGCACTGTCACAAATGATTTTTAACACTTTTTTTTCAGACTCGAAAATGTGCTTACATTTCAAACATGTAACGGAAATTTAGTATTTAAGAATTGACATTTCATTTCAAAATTACAGTGTCAGCTTATTGTACCAACAGTTGTAACTAGAACTATCACTCAGTGTGATTAATATACCCCCACTACAACTGAGGGAATTAGCTCAACCAGGATTTTACTTTTTAATGAGAAAAAAGAAAATGTTACCATGGTAATGCACTGTTCAACCGTGAATAAATGTATTGCTTACTGTTCGTCACATGTCCCACATCTCGAGTAAAGTGCGGAAAAACTGAGTGAGCAAGATAGATAAACGGATGATTTCTATGATTTTCAAATTGTGTTACCATGCCACCACAATGTTGGACATTAAGAAAAAAATGGAGTTTGCACAACTATCATAGCCGTCGCGCATGTGCAAAATTTCAAGCCAAATGCTAAGAGGCTGACGGGCTTAGTTGAATTCACAATATTAGTGTATCATTTTTATTCAAAATATACTGTTACCATGGTTACACATTTTCAACACTGACAAAAGATAATTTTGCACATAACATTCTAGGTAATGTAGAGGTAACATGTGCCAAACATTTGAAGCCAAAATGCTCTAAAACTGAGACAGGGAAATCTAAATGTTTGTATGATTTTTGTTCAAAATACACTGTTACCATGGCAACATATTGTTCAACGATAATGAAATATGAAGTTTGCGTATCTCTGTACTATATGGTGGTCGCATGTGCCCAATTTCAAGCCAAATTCCCAAAGATGTTTACCATGGCAACACATTGTTCACTGACGAAAGATTAAGTTTGCACATGTACATCTATTTTTGCTATAGTAGTCACATAATAATATGCAAATTTCAAGCCAAATGCTCAAAGACTGAGGGAGTTGATTTAATCCACAATATATTTGCATGTTTTTAGTAATAAAAAAACTGTTACCATGGCAATGAATTGTTCAACACTGACTAAAGATTAAGTTTGCACATCAGTGGTCATGTGTGCCAAATTTCAAGCCAGATGCTCAAAGACTGTGGGATTGAACTTAATGCACAATATTTTTGTATGATTTTCATTCAAAATATACCATTACCAGGGCAACGCATTGATCAACAATGACAAAAGAGTAAGTATATGCACATCTACGTACCATAGTGGTCACATGTGCCAATGTTTAAGCTAAATGCTTAAAAACTGAAGGAGTTAGATTAATCCACACATTTTTGTACGGTTGGTTAAAAAAAAATAAAAAAACCTGTTGTTGCCATGGCAACAGATTTATTAACACGCATCAAAGGTGTCTTGCACAACTAAACATTTTCGATCGCATATCTCAAATTCAAACTGAATTGCTACAAAACTGAAAACATTGTAGTTCGATCCACATTTTGTAAGAATTTTATAAAAATCTTCCTTTGCCATGGCAACGCATTATGAAATATTGCACATCTGCCTGTGATAGTGGTTGTTACACATGCCAAATTGGAGTCAATTGCTCAAAAAATGAGAAAGTAGTTCGATCCACAAGTTTTTACAAAAATTTGCCGTTGCCATGGCAACGCGCTGGGATATTAACGAAAAAGTCGCATTTCACGTGTATCTTTGATAGCGGACACACATGCCACATCTGGGGTCAATCGCTCAAAAAATGAGAGAGCACATTGTAGTTTGATCCACAACATTTTGTAGGATTTTTACAAAATTTACCGTTGCCATCACGTTGCCATGGCAACGCATAATACGATACTATCAAAATACTAATCAAATGCAAGTCCATCAAATCGCACGGAACGCTGAAAGACTTGCGTTTGATAATCATACGAAACTAGAATTGTAGGGAACTTTTTTTTTTAACTCAACTGCGTTTCAACGCAACTCTTAAAATCAAATGCAAGTCCATCATATCACAAGTAACGCTGTATTTAAACGCAAGTGCGTTGCAGAGAAGACTTGCGGTTTTTGTACGAAACTATTATAAGAAACTGTGTTTAAACGCATCTCTAAACATCTACGGAAGTGTGTTATTGTTTAAAAGACTTGCATTATTTTTAATTTCGTAAACAAAATTACAATTCAAATGCAACTCTAAAAATCTAATGGAAATCCATCAAATCACACGGAACGCTGAAAGACTTGCGTTTGATAATCACACGATACTAGAAAATTGTAGGAACTTTTTTTAAACTCAATTGCGTTTAAACGCAACTCTAAAAATCAAATAAAAAATCAGTCCATCAAATCACGTAACGCTGTATATAATTCAAACGTAAGAGCGTTGCAGAGAAGACTTGCAGTTTTTGTACGAAACTATAAGAAATTGCGTTTAAACGCATCTCTAGGCATCTACGGAAGTGTGTTATTGTTTAAAAGACTTATCGTAAGCAAAATTAAAAATTAAACGCAATTCTGAAAATAAAATACAAGTTCATCAAATCACACGGAACGCTGAAAAGACTTGCGTTTGATAATAACACAAAACTAGAAAATTGTATGAAATTTAAACTCAATTGCGTTTAAACGCAACTCTAAAAATCAAATGCAAGTCCGTCAAATCACAAGCACCGCTATTTCTAAAACGCAAGAGCGTTGCAGAAAAGACTTGCGGTTCTTGTCCGAAACTAGAAACTGCGTTTAAACGCATAAAAATGTACGGAAGTGCATTATTGTAGAAAAGGCTCGCATTATTTGTTATTTCGTAACGGAACTTTCGCCGTGACCGAACTTAGTCTGCACTTGCAGGGGAAAGACATCGCAACATTTACATGTTTCAAACTACCGAAACGCATGCTGCTTCACAAAATGTCAATGAAAAAAATGGTAACGAATTATTGTTAAAGTTCGCTATGCCGAAGTTTTAAATCTCAGTTCAAAGTTAAATTAGTCCGACAATGGTAAGAGGTTTGTTTTTACGAAGGTTATAGTACATGTAGTCCGAAAGATGTCGTTTTCGGATGAACAAACTTTTCTTCTTCTTTTTATTTCAGACAGGCCCGCGCCGTACAGAGCGGTAGTGTTGCGAATCGGAGCGCGAGAACAATTCATTTTCAGAGTATGGCAATACATGTACAAATTTAAGCAGAACAAATATGGCGACTTAGGGAAGGACAATCACACATATTTCAACTCAGTCGGGACTGAAAAATAATCTCGACAAAATCATGCGAAATCACACGCATATCTTCCCACCAACGCACTTGAATTTAAGTCGCAAAGTTTAATGCAATTTTGGGGAATTTGCCTTTGATATTTCAAATCAAGTTTAAAACGTTAAGTGTCTAGAAACGGGCCTAGGTTTCCGATCCCGCTCTCTCAAAATCCCTCTAGAGATTTGGGAATTGTACGTTGTCGTTACTAACCCGCGCAAGATTTATGCATGAACTAAAACATTATTGTTGCTCATGTCAGTAGGCATGTTTTTGCGGCAAAAGGAGTAAGATATGGGTAGCGATCCGCATTGTGATCCAAATCTTACTCTGTAAAGGGAAATTGATTTTCATTTATAAGTCGACAAAATGTCGACTTACGCGTAAGTCGACATTCGCGTAAGTCGACGTGTTTTGGTCAGTCCCGATTATGTCGACTTACGCGAGGTTGACTGTAGGTATCTTGCACATTTTCCTTTGACAGCGGTCACACATGCCAAATCTGGGGCTAATTGCTCCAAAAATGAGAGTAGTTCAATCCACAATTTTTATGAAAATCTGCCGTTGCCATGATAACGCATTGTTTGATACTGACGAAAAAGGTGTCTTGCACATCTACCTTTGATAGCGGTCACATTTGCGAAATTATATATGATTATATTTGCGAAATAATGTCGGTGTTCGTGCTAGTCATAGTGATATATTTATGACAATCGAAGAATTTTGATATTCCAATAGAAACTCATTATTATGTAACTTGCTTCCTTTTGACAAAAGTATTATAGATTTGTAGCAAGGAAGCGAGTAATAATCATATCATAATGATTTCACTTGCTTCCTTTTGCCGAAGTATTTTAGAATGTGTGCAAATATAAATAATTTGGCTAAAGGGAGCAAGTGACATCCATGTCATAATGAGGTTGTAACTTGCTTTCTTTAGCCAAAGTGTTTCAGATTTTTAGCAAACATGAAAAATCTTGCAAAAGGAATCAAGTGGCAATCATATCATGAGAATGTTACTTACTTCCTTTTGCCATTTTTCATACAGTTTTGTGCACTTGCTTCCTTTTTGCAACCAGAATATCTCAGAAATGGAAAAATTGGTAAATTGGTAAAATTGTAACTTGGATTTTCAGTTTAACATGCCTCAAATATACCAAATCAATAAAAACTATCTTGGAATTTGTCAACACTGACAAATTAGGTGATCCGATCTGTTCCGAAATGTTCCGAAATCAATGATTTGAGTCCTGATCCAAATAGGCACGACCATACGGGTTTCATCTGTGTTGACGGGACATTGGCCGTGTGATGTTTGAATTCTCATTTAGAAAAGGGAGTCAGACCTGCCATCTTTTCGAGTGAACTTGAAATCTGATGACGTCATTTTGAAAATTTACTTTTTTTTATTTTATTGAGAAATTGTATATCTTTTAATCATTTTGCCAGCATCGCCAACCCATGAAATAACATATACAACTCATCAGCTTTCAGAATATGTAAAGAAAATGGGGGGTCACCGTCCATCCTGACGAGTAAAATCGGATTTAAAATTGGCGGTTTTTTGGCATTGTTTCACTGTATATCGCCATTGACGCGCGCGCGGAATTTCAACTTTGACGGGCCCGTATGACGTCATATTGGGTCGGATTGACTTGAAACTTGGTAGAAATATTTCTTGACATTTCAAACATCCCATCCATGTGGTAAAACGGGAAATTTCTATTGCATAAGAGCTGTGCGTGGGTATATGCGCGCGCGCGTACGCGTCGTCCAATTTTTTTCAATTTTTCAAAAAATGCTCCAAATGATCTGAAACGTGTGCAAAAAAAAAAAAATTTGAGCTCGATTTGAACATACAAATATTTCAACGCGCGCGTACGCGCACGTTTTGAAAGAAAATATGAATTTTTAGAATATGAGTAGAATGCGCATAACTTGAAATATATGTGACGTAAATTTCATTGAAAAATTCCATTTCATTAATGAGATATGAATGGGAATGTGTTTTCATATGATGACGTCATAGTGACGTCACGGTCGACTAATCACTATGATTTTATTTCGATTGTCGTCTTTGGGGCACGATACATTAATGGTGTAATTTTGAAATTGATAGGAGGAGTACTTTCTGAGCTAATCGATACACAACTTTTGAGGAGAAATAAAGAAGAAGAAAAACAAAGAATCAGTACAGATACAGAAGGTGATCCGAGAGGATACTCGGATCACCTAATAATAAGATATTTGCAACGTTAAACTAGCACAAAATCTACGGAGGGTACAAGTTCAGCGCTTAGCGCGTACCGTAGCTACCTCCGCATAGTGTTTCCCGTGACGTCCGCATTAAGAGTATAATATAAGCAGGAGAAATTTTTAGATCAGCAGGAGATTCCCGGAGTCCTGCTCCAGGTAACGAGCTACTCTCTGCTCACTCCTCAACACACTTTCTTTCTCCCTCCCCCTCCCCTTATGTAGAGGAGACTCTTGGAGTTCTACTCCAAGTATCGAGTATCTGCTCACTCCTCTACATATCAACTAGAACCCCCCCCCCCCTCCTATGTCCCCATGTAAAATTTCAACTTATGTTTTGGGATTTTTTGGCAAATTTAAATTCTACTAGACTCGGAATTTGTCAACACTGACAAATTAGGTTATCCGATCTTTTCTGAAATCATTGATTTGAGTCCTGATCCAAATATTCATGACCATACACGTTTCATCTGTGTTGACGGGACATTGGCCGTGGGATGTTTGGATTCTCATTTAGAAAAGGGAGTTAGACCTGCCATCTTTGGTACCGAATTCCGTATACACTAACGGAAATACAGAATGAAGTATATTTGACCTTTAACCTCACTTTGCACACCCAAGATGGCGTCTGAGCAAAAAGTGATTATTTTATGAAATGATTCTTGTAACATGGCCTTTACGTGTGCAAAATATGGGAAAGATAATACATGTATTCACCAAGATACAAGATGATACATTTATGACCTTTGACCGTAATTCAAATACAAAAGATGGTGTCCGATCAAGTAGTTGTCACTTTATGAAATAATGAACGTGACATGAACTAAATATATACTAAATATGGGGGTGATAGGGTATGTTTTTCTTGAGTTATTGCAAAGGAAGTTGCAGAAAGAGAAGAAATATCTCAATACATCGGAGATAAGCTTATTTCAACCACGTTTTTTGACATGATTCTGTCTTCGTATGAAAAACAAAGGGCACACTAGCTATAGCGCAAAGTCTCAGCTACACAATGTTAAAATCTGGGAGGAATTCACAAAAAGGGTAAGTGAGCTAGTGCTCGATAAACACAATCATGTCAATTTTCACATCTAGAAAAATTCCCTCCCACAGAGATAACACGTCATAACGAAGATAAAGGAAGAAGGACATATGACCTTTGACTCCAATTTGCACAGACAAGATGACATCTGAGCAAAAAGTGGTTATTTTGTGAACTGATCCTTGTAACATGGTCTTTGCGTGTGCAAAATATGGGAAAGAAAGGACAGGTATTCACCAAGATACAGGATGAAACATTTATGACCTTTGACCCTTATTTACATACCCAAGATGGTGTCTGATCAAGTAGTTGTTATTATAAAATATGGGATTGATAGCCATTGTTGTTCATATAAAGTATTGCACAGAAAGTAGTAGAAAGAAAGAAACATAAAGAAAAAAATTATGTTATTTTATAGAAATTTGAAGGAGAAGCATAACTTGAAATATATGTGACGTAAATTTCATTGAAAAATTCCATTTCATTAATGAGATATGAATGGGAATGTGTTTTCATATGATGACGTCATAGTGACGTCACGGTCGACTGATCACTTTGATTTTAGTTCGATTGCCGTCTTTGGGAGACGATACATATATGGTATAAGTTTGAAATTGATAGGAAAAGGACTTTGTGAGCTAATCGATGCACAACTTTTGGGGAGAAATAAGAAGAAAAAGAAGACTAGAGATTGTAATTTGTCATTACTGACAAATTAAGGTGGTCCGTAATTTTTTTTTTTTTTTATCAACGATTCGAGTCCTGATCGTAATAGGCATGACCATACAAGTTTCATCTGTGTTTAGTGACATTGGCCGTGTGATGTTTGGATTCTCATTTAGCAAAGGGGCTCATATCTGCCATGTTTGGTACCAAATTTTGTATACACTATAACGAAGAAACAGCAACAAGTACATATGACCTTTGTCCCACCTTTACACTCCCAAGATGGCATCTGATGAAATAGTGGTTATTTTGTGAAATGATTCTTGCGACATCGTATACGTGTGAAAAATATGGACAAGATAGGACAGGTATTCACCAAGATACAAGATGAAAGATTTGTGACCTTTGACCCTAATTTACATACCCAAGATGTTGTCCGATTAAGTAGTTGTTGTCTTATGCAATAATGTACGTGACATGAACTAAACATGTGCAAAATATGGAAGTAATAGGGCATGTTTCTTTTGAGTTATTGCAAAGAAAGTTGTAGAAAGAAAGAAATATCTCAATACATAGAAGATAAGATTTAACTTCAAGCAAGTTTTTTTTTTTTATCCTGATGCTGACATCGTATGAAAAAAAAAACGAAGGGCAGAAAATGATAGCGCAAAAGCTTAGCTACCACTTATTAAAATTTGGGAGAAATTTACTGAAGGGTAAGTGAGCTAGTGCTCGATAAAGACAATCATGTCAATTTTCACATCTAGAAAAATTTCCTCCCATAGAGATAACACGTCATAACGAAGATACAGAAAGAACTACATATGACCTTTGACCCCACTTTGCACACCGAAAATGGCATCTGAGCAAAAAGTGGTTATTTTGTGAAATGATTCTTGAAACATAGTCTTTGCGTGTGCAAAATATGGGAAAGATAGGACATGTATTCACCAAGATACAGCATGAAACATTTATAACCTTTGACACTAATTTCCATACCGAAGATGGTGTCCGATCGAGTAGTTGTTATTTTATGAAATAATGTACGTAACATAAAATAAACATGTGCAAAATATGAGGATGATGGGGGCTGTTCCTCTTGAGTTATTGCAAAGAAAGTTGCAGAAAGAAAGAAATATCTCAATACATCGAAGATAAGCTTGAATTTCAACAAAGTTTTTTGACGTGATCCTGACGTCGTCTGAAAAAAATGATAACGATAGCGCAAAGTCTCAACTGCAACATCTGGGAGAAATTCACGAAAGGGTAAGTGAGCTAGTGCTCGATAAAGATAGTCATGTCAATTTTCATTTACAGAAAAACTGCACTCCCATAGAGATAACACGTAAACTGGTCAAATTTGACAAGGTTACTTTTAAATCACTTTTTCCGAGGTGATGCAGTCATCCAATCAAATTGTGACATAATAATAATGAAAGACCATTTAATAAGCTACAACGTACTGAAATCTGGGGGGAAAGCGGCAAACGATAAGTGAAATACACTCGAATAAACTTGAAATTTGATGACGTCATTTTGAAAATTCATTTTTTTTTTTTTATTAAGAAATTTGATATCTTTTAAACATTTTTCCAGCATCTCCAACCCATGAAATGACATGTACAACTCATCGGCTTTTAGAATGTGTAAAGAAAATGGGGTGTCAACGTCCATTAATTCTGACGAGTAAAATCGGATTTAAAATTGGCGGTTATTTCCAGAAAAACTGCACTCCAATATATAGAGCTAACACGCAAATGGGTCAAATTTGACAAGGTTACCTTCAATCAATTTTCAGGAGGTGAAGACTTTATCTGATGAAAATTTTGATTGATTAAAACTTATAGAGCATTAAATTAGGTACAACATACTGAAATATGGGTGAAAATCGGCGAAGGATGAGTGAGATACGCTCGAGTAAACTTGAAATTTGATGACGTCATTTCAAAAATGTACTTTTTTATTTCATTAAGAAATTTGGTATCTTTTGATCATTTTTTAAGCATCGCCAACCCATGAATTGACATGTTCAACTCATCAGCTTTCAAAATATTTACAGAAAATTGGGGGTCACCGTCCATCCTGACGAGTAAAGTCGGATTTAAAATTGGCAGGTTTTTTTTTTGGGGGGGGGGCATAGTTACACTGTATATCGCCATTGACGCGCGCGCGGAATTTCAACTTTTACAGGCCCGTATGACGTCATATTGAGTCGAATTGACTTGAAACTTCGTAGAAATATTTCTTGACATTTCAGACATCCGATCAAAGAGAAAAAACTGGAAATTTCAATTGCATATGAGCTGTGTGTGCGTATATGCCCGCGCGCGTACGCGTCCGTCCAAATTTTTCAAATTTTCAAAAAATGCTTCAAATGGTCTGAAACGTGTGCAAAAAAAAAATTTTAGCTCGATTGGAGCATACAAATATTTAAACGCGCGCGTACGTGCGCGTCCTAAGGGCAGATAGGAATTTTGAGAATATGAGTAGAATGCACTCTACTTGAAATATGTGTGACGTAAATTTCATTGAAAAATTCCATTCCATTAATGAGATATGAATGAGAATGTGTTTTCATATAATGACGTCATGTGACGTCACGGTCGACTGATCACAATGATTTTACTTGATCTGTCGTCTTTGGGACACGATACATATATGGTATAAGTTTGACAATGATAGGCAATGCACTTTCTGAGCTAACCTCTGCACAACTTTGGGGGAGAAATAAAGAAAGAAGAAGAAGAAGAGAGAATCCGTACAGATACAGAAGGTGATCCGAGAGGATACTCGGATCACCTAAAGAAGAAAGAATCCGTACAGAAACAGAAGATGATCCGAGAGGATACTCGGATCACCTAAAAAGTCAATATCCATAAACATGTCACTTCCTTTTGCCAAAGTAGGGCAGTATTTCTACGTTTAATCAATAAACTAATTGTGACTTTAAGCAGTGTACCGTGGCTCATGAGCTGAATTACCTTTGAATGAATAGTTTGATATTTTGATAATGAATAACAAGATCTGGGAATGAAAAAGATAAAAATAACTCAAGAAATATGAATAATTATATGGAACACATACCTACATCCCCTCAATTAACATCAACGTCCATTACCCTTCATATCAGCGCTTAAAAACGCATCAGCGATCATTATTTCTACGTTTAATCAATAAAAAAAAGTATTGATTTTGAGCAGTGTATCATGGCTCATGAAGTGAATTAATTGAATGAATAGTTTGATATTTTGATAATAGATAACAAGATCTAGGAATGAAAAAGAAAAGAAAATACTCAAGAAGATAAATGATTATGTGGAACAGATAACTGCATTCCCTTAACTAAATCGTTGAGGACGAGTCCCGAGTATTACTCGGGCAAGGGTCTATGTGAAATGAGTGTTGTAGCAAAATCATCCCGTCCTCAACGGGTTAACATCAACGGCCATTACCCTTTATATCAGCACTTAAAAACGCATCAGCCATCACTATTTCTACGTTTAATCGATAAGATATTGATTTTGAGCAGTGTATCATGGCTAATTAGATGGATTAATTGAATGAATAGATTTGTATTTTAAAGATAAATAACAAGATCAAGGAATAAAAAAGATAAAAATAACTCAAGAAAATAAATATGTGGAACACAAACCTGCATCCCCTTAATTAATATCAACGTTCATTACCCTTCATATTAGCACTTACAAACGCATCAGCGATCACTATTTCTACGTTTAATCAATAAATTATTGACTTTGAGCAGTGTATCATGGCTCACGAGGTGAATTAATTGAATGAATAGATTGATATTCTAATAATAGATAAAAAGATATAGTGACGAAAAGATGGAAATAATTCAAGAAAATAAATAATTATATGGAACACATACTTTCATTGCGTTCATTAACATCACATCCATTAACCTTCATATTAGCACTTAAAAACGCACTAGCGATCACTATTTCTACGTTTAATCAATAAATTGTTTACTTTGAGCAGTGTATCATGGCTCACGAGATGAATTAATTGAATGAATAGATTGATATTCTGATAATAGATAAAAAGATCTAGAGAAGAAAAGATGAAAATAATTTAAGAAAATAAATAATTATGTGGAACACATACTTGCATTCCGTTCATTAACATCACATCCATTGACCTTCATATCAGCACAACGCATCAGCGATCACTTTATACGTTTAATCAATAAATTATTTAATTTGAGCAGTGTATCATGGCTAATTAGATGGATTAATTGAATGAATAGATTTGTATTTTAAAGATAAATAACAAGATCAAGGAATAAAAAGGATAAGAATAACTCAAGAAAATAAATAACTATGTGGAACACAAACCTGCATCCCCTTAATTAACATCAACGTCCATTACCCTTCATATTAGCACTTACAAACGCATCAGCGATCACTATTTCCACGTTTAATCAATAAATTATTGACTTTGAGCAGTGTATCATGGTTCACGAGATGAATTAATTGAATGAATAGATTGATATTCTAATAATAGATAAAAAGATCTAGAGACGAAAAGATGAAAATAATTCAAGAAAAATGAATAATTATATGGAACACATACTTTCATTCCGTTCATTAACATCACATCCATTAACCTTCATATTAGCACTTAAAAACGCATTAGCGATCACTATTTCTACGTTTAATCAATAAATTATCTACTTTGAGCAGTGTATCATGGCTCACGAGATGAATTAATTCAATGAATAGATTGATATTCTGATAATAGATAAAAAGATCTAGAGACAAAAAGAGGAAAATAATTGAAAAAAAAATAATTATGTGGAACACATACTTGCATTCCGTTCATTAACATCACATCCATTGACCTTCATATCAGCACTTAAAAACGCATCAGCGATCACTTTATACGTTAAATCAATAAATGTGACAGTGCACCTCAAAACGAACATAAAGTCGCACACACTGATTTTTCGTGAGGACTGAAAATAAGTGAAATGGGTCAACCTAGCCAAACTTGACTTTTTCATATTTTTTGAAAGAGCAGATCTTCTTTTACATTATGCTAAAATTTAGTATCATAAAACGGGCAGGAAAGTGTGTTTTTTTAGCAGTCTATCTCGAACATTTTTGGTAGAATAGTGTGACTAGGTGTGTCTTTAGAATCCTTTTTTCATTTCTGAAAAACCTTGTCCACACTCTTCACTTTCAACTCTAATAACTTTCGAAAGGATAGTGCTACTGCTTTGAAAGTTGGCATTAATAATGGAAAGAATGTGCTAATCAAGTATGCTTAATTTCAGTTTAATCTGATAATCCCTTCATTGTTGTTACTCTGGTGGTTTCCTTCCTGTTTTTTGTCCCATTCATTGCACAGCCAGCACGGTTTGGTAAAGATTAAGCGCTTGAATAAACACTGTACTTCAGAGCCTCTTTTCTCAGTTCACTTTTCCTGAGTTTGTGCTTTCTTTTCAATATTTAGATAGGTTAAGAGAGTCCATTTGATTTGAGTTATACATCATTTGAAAGCTTAAAGTCTGCTCTTTCAGAATATGGTCTTACCTAAAAATTCATATCTGGCGACTTTTTGTTTGTTTTGAGGTGCAGGGTCATTTACATTTACAGTGGTGAAAACATGGTACATGTATTTTCATACTATCCCCGGATATTCTCGTCTGAGTTATCAGTCGTCTTTGTTGTCCAGTGCTGCTTCAGTGTTCCCCTATGTCGATTTCCACACTCTGAAAACAGGGACCTGTGCTTAACTATTTACATTTTAAGAAGGTTCTATCCATATTAAAGGGATCGTATAGTTTTGGTTGAGACCTAATTTCAGGTTTCTAACATTTTTTGGTGAGGTAATGAGAAACCTCTTTTAAAATATGAAAGAGCATGTAACCTATGAGGAATTCAACGTTTATTTGATGAAAATTGGTTTTGAAATGGCTGAGAGATCCAAAAAGAGTGATTCTAATAAAGTGTGGGACCCACACTTTATTTCTATCGCCTTGTTTCACTTTGTTTTGGGATGTTTCAGTCAATTTAAACCCAGTTTTTATCAAATAAACGTTGAATTCCTCTTAAAATGGTATGCTCTGTATTATATCATAATTGTTTTCTTGGTATCTCATGAAGATTTTAAAGCCCAATTCTCATCTCCACCAATACTGTGCCATCCCTTTAATCTAGCATTTATATATAGAGCCAAACTTACAAAGATTGACAGCCATGTTCTGTATTATGTTTGTATAATTCATTGTGCATCCTAGCCGGATATTGTGTCTCATTACTTTGTTATCTTAGTGATCTATTGGTTATTCTTTTTTTTTTTCAATTGAGAATTCAATATGAAAATACATTGAAATTGAAATTGAAATTGAATGTTATCTTCAAAAGTACACTTTTATCATTTGCACAAATGCACTTTGCATTACAATTTTGGATTAATCTGTCAATTTGGAATTTCAAAACGCTTTAATTAATGTTATATCTTTGGTTCTTTAAGAGGAGTTGTCTTATTTCTTTATAGTAAGATTTCTTTTTTATTCTCTTTCGCCCCTTTTAATGTGACTATCATTATCACCACCACTTTACATATTTTCCCTTGGGCATTATCATTACTGTATCCTGAATGTTCAGTATAATGTTGACGGGGATAGTTTCAATGACAAGCCAGGAAGTCAGGTTGGTAAATCATGTTAGTGTTTGAAAAGAAATATCTCATGACTTTGGAAGTTGGAAGTTGCGCTCAAAAAAAAAAAAAAAAAAAAAAAGCCAGTTGAGAAAGTCTGTCCCAAAAGTGACTATTGATAAGCATATAATGAAGAAGTCCACCACAGAATACCATACTGCCCTGAAACAAGCCAAACAATATAACCACCAGCAGCTGATCAATCACTGCAACATGAACGACCTATTTACACGATTTAGGTCTGTCGAGCGCTCTGGACAGACTTTGCCTTGCCATGACTCACATGAAGAACTCTCTGAGACACTCTGCAAGTTCTTTGATGACAAGATTACTCAACTGTGCAAGCCCCTGTACGACTCGGAAATGAACCCATATTCCTTCTCAGGCTCCTCTTCAGTGCTGAAGAATCTCATGAGTTCTTTGACTTGCAGCCTTGAAGCATTTCAAAATGTCTCAGAAGAAGACTTGCTGAAGCTCATAAAATTCATGGTAAAGGGTCATATGCATTCACATGAAAGAAATAAGCACATGTTTTCATGTGCCTGCATACACTACATTTCAGGATGAATAAAGACTATCTGTGATCGTGGAATTGCTCATGAATAATTATGTAATAGAGCATTCCAATCCTGGCCATTGTTCAGGACCATTGTCAGGGTGTTAACCACACACTCCGACACACTCCCATACACACCAATTGACCAATGTGCAACCTCCACAGCTTACACACATTGTAGCTCTGCCCAAACAAATCAACACACCCACATCCACATCCACGCATATCTTCATGAAATTATCATGGACACCTTCATGTGGGCACATATATGATTGCCTAGCGCCCTTGTTTTATGTATATTCCTGAAATCACGTTCGTTGTCACAGCTGATGGCGCGTGACCGGGGCCCCGTTTCATAAAACTTGTTATCAGTGACAACTGCCACATATCTATACCAAATTTGCTCTCAGCCAATCAGATGCAGGGATTTCAGTAGTTTGCCACTACTATAACAACGGCATCAGAATTACTCAGCACATCCACTCGTCATCATCGACGTGTACAATACTCTTTCTACCCCCGCACAATCAGGACATTCAACTTACTACGTATCTGTCGCAGGAGTCGCAGCATTATCATTTGCTGCTTTCGAGGAGGACGCCCTACCTGTCATCAGAGGTAGGCACTCTCATGAAGGCTCCAGACTACTCTGAACCAAGCCCTGGATTTCCCTTGCACATTTACCTTTTTTACTGCATACACATGGCTGTTTTCATTTCCAGTTATCTTGCTTTAGCTTCTTGGTGAAGCTGCTATCTGGAAAACATCTTCAAGGGTGAAGATTCAAGGCCTGCGGATTAAGCAGGGATCGTCGAGATAAAGACATTTGTTGCATCGTTTTCTCTTCATTCTATTTGATACCAAATCAAGTAACGTTTACACATTCCTGTCAATCCGTTTTTCTACAAAAGCAACAATGGTGAGTAATTTTCTTCATGTTATCGTCTTTCACCGCGCTGTGAATGTCAGTCATTTTGTGTTTGATGGTAGGATATTTTTATAAAATTGGCCTATTTTAGATTGGAGTTTTGTTCGGAGTTTGAATCGTTCATGGTCGTTATGGACATCAATAAACAAGCTGGATAATGGAAAAAAAATTATAGTAAAGTCTTCTTTTATTAAAGGGACACAGTCCTCACGAAATTTAAAAAAATATGTTGTTGTTGGTACCTCCAATGAACTACTTTCACCAAAAACAAACTTTCAAATCACCAAATAAGCTCGTACATTTTGGTTGAAAAAGTGTGACTCTGCATGGTGAATATGCTAATGAGCAAGTCTTGGCGGAGAGTCATACGTCGTCGATGCACAACTCTTCCCAGCCGTGTTCTGCTCGTTATCCGTACGCTCCCTAGTTTACCCGGATGCATGAAGACGTCGGTGGCTACTCCGACTCGTATTTGACATTGTTTCTACGTTGTGTGTGTGTGTGTGTGTGTGTGTGTGTGTTTGTTTGTGTGTGTGTGTGTGTGTGTGTGTGTGTTTGTGTGTGTGTATGTATTGTGTATTATATTCGCACGTGTGGACGGTACAACTAGATGTTAGATCTACGGTAGATACGCGTACGCACCCCGTACGCGGTTTGCCCTTCGCACTTTTCCAGTCTCAAGCGCAGCTGCAGCCCTGTCGCCGCTCATGCATGTTCTATAGTACGTACAGAGTGTACATATTTGTAGGTAGAAACGATTCTACACAGGCCTGCTAGTAGTACACTATAGGGGCGACCGCATTCAGCGTCGTCTGGTCAGGCTATCTTACATCAGTAGTTTTGCTCGAATCGTGCAGAAAATTTCCCAGGAAAATCCTTTTTTCCGTCCCAGACCCACAAAAGTATCGTGAAAGGTGAGCTGTATGGCTGGGAAATATCGGTACAACGATGCCGAACATAAGAAACTTAGGGCCTACAAAATCTCTAAATCGTGTTGTGACCTACCTGTGCGTGGACAATTTGAGAAGCGATGTTTTTACGTGGACCGGCAGGCTGTGGCCCTCGGTTATAAACCGAGAAAACTCCTGAAACCAGATGCAATCAATCCCGACCATTTGCTCACATGAGTTATAAAACAGAAACAACTCAAGCATTGACTTCGAAGAGAACCGAGGGAAAAAGCGTAGACAGGTAAGGAAAGTGGCTAGCTATGTTTAATTTAGCGTGGGCCTGCAGCCGGGGTTGGACTGCAGTACAGTGCCACTGAGCTAGCTGCTGCCAGTGCCGACTGGACATGCACGGCAAAGTGGAGCGAAATCATATCCCTACGACCCCCTGTGTTTACCCTTCCCGGCTCACGTCATATTTTTTTTTTTCGAGGAAAGGCGATTATCTGACTACTTACAGAAATATTGAGATACAAACAATATTTTCTTTGAAGAATTCGACTCTCTCATGCACAGGTTATCTTCGGTTTGAATGCCAAAATCGACTGGACGGAGTCGAGTGTACTGTGTATACATTGGTATGGTAAGGATTTGCGCGCGAGAGTGGTTTCTACGCTAAGAAGTATGCAACACGGACGGAAGCTAGAAAATGACCGTGCCTATTTGATGTCAAGTTCATGGTATATTTGGTTTAAAAATACATATAAATTTATGTTAACAATATTAATTTTTCGTGAATTATATATATCTAAGCTTGAATTTTTTTTTTTGAAATTATAAAACCACAAACTTTCACATTATATGATAAAATTGCAACTAATCATTTGAACACTTAAATTGGTTTTTAGAGGCACGGCTGTCAACTTGGTGAGTAGGGCATGCACTACGTAGCATCTTTTTGCCGGCTCTTACACGATCGCTTGCAGGAATTATTTTTCAAAAATCGCGTACGGAGACAATTTTTGATGTCCCAGCGTATAAATTGGTGAAAGATTATATTTTTTACTCTTCTTAATTATCAGTACAGTGAAAATCTCAGGACTGCTTCCCTTTAATAAAGTCTTCTTATTAATGTGCTATGTACATTTTGGATTGGATTTAGATATTTATCATCATAAATACCAATCGTCACACATCTGCTTGCTTAGAGCGGGAAATTTTAAGTGCCTAATGTCATTATGAAAATGATCCTTAAATCCATTCTAGCAAAGAGGGTCACGTGGAAAAAGAAAGCAGCTTGTCTATACAGTGCAACTTCCAGACCACGTTCTCGGCTTAAATACTCGAAGAATTGTCACTGTGCGTGCATGTGTGCAGGGGCGTCACCAGCTTTTTTTTTCAAGGGGGGTGCGTTTTGACACTAAATGTAACGAGATTTTTGGACAGACCAAATGAATTCAGGAATCTCTCAATCCCCAGACTTTTATTTATTTATTTATTTTTTTTTTTTTAAAGGAAACCAAGCTGGGAAAGGGCACCGGCGTAGAGGATTTATTTTTTTTTTATTTTTTATTTTTTTTGGAGGGGGGGGGGGGGCGGCTGTTGGTATGCGAGGGAGCGAAGCGACCGAGCCCGAACGAACGGAGCAAGGGGGAGGGTGTGGGAGGGGAGTGCCCCCCCCTCCCACGGTGATCTTTTGCATATTGATGTCGTAAATGTTTCAATTTGATGCATGTTTTTGCTTGTTTCATCTACTTGAAACAGTCACACTTGTTTAAGGTAATAGTATATTTTGATGTCGATTATTATTGAACAATTTGCCTATAAAATAGTATCATCAAAATAAACTTCCTGTTTTAATATTTACACTAAATATCATGAATGCGACCAAGCAAGAGCAAGCGGAGTGAGCAAGGGGGAGGGTGTGGGAGGTGGTGTTTCACTGTGAGAAGTTTTTGCATATTGATGTTGTAAATGCTGCAATTTGATGAATGTTTTTGCTTATTTTATCGACTTGAAAGAGTCACACTTGTTTAAGGTTAGCAGTATACTTTGATGTAGACTATTGTTGAACAATTATTTGCCTATGAAATAGTATCATCAAAATAAACTTCCTGTTATGATATTTACACTGAATAACAATGAACGCGATGAAACAAGAGCGAGCGGAATGAGCGAGGGGGAGGGTGTGTCCCCCTCCCACGGTGAGAACTTTCTGCATTTTGATGTTGTAAATGGTGCAATTTGATGCAGATTTTTGCGTGTTTTATCGACTTGAAACAGTCCCACTTGTTTAAGGTAGCAGTACATTTTGATGTTAATTGTTAATCAACAATTTGCCTATAGAATGGTATCATTTGAATAAACTTCTTGTATTAATTCTTACACTGATGTCATAAACGCGACCGAGCCCGAGCAAGCGGAGCGACGTTTTGCATTTTGATGTTGTAAATGGTGCAATTTGATGCAGGTGTTTGCGTGTTTTATCGACTTGGAACAGTCCCACTAATTAAAGGTAGCAGTAAATTTTGATGTAAATCATTATTAAACTATTTGCCTATAAAATGGTGTAATTGAAATACACTTCTTGTATTAATATTCTTACACTAAAATTATGAACGCTGTCTGTTCAGCAATCAAATAGAAAAAAAAAATGCACACGAGGGTGTACATAAGGGGCATTTCTCCTCCCAAACGAAGATGATTTTGTATTTTCAGACCTGAAATTCAGCGATCTGGTGCAAAATTTTGGTGGAATACAACTGTACTTGAATTTTTTTTTTTGGAGCCCCCTCCCAAAAATTGTAATTCAAACAGATAGTGTTTTTCTTCGGTGAAATGTTAATGACTCTTATTCCGAGTGTGCATCATCTCTGTGTATGTACAAAGTATAGTGAGGTAGAGCTTAGGGGGAGGATGTGGGAGGGGATACCCCCTTCCGCTCGACGGAGCTTTTGAGATTTTAGAATTGAAATAAAGCAATCTGAAGCACACTTTTTGTGGAAAATCCGTAAATTGTTATTCCCCATAGTGTACTAAGTCTATAGAAGGGACAAGACAATGGGAGGGTCGTAAGATACCTCTCCCATATTCGATTATATTTTTTCCGCCTTCAAAATTCCCGGTTAAAATCTTGGGGTGGGGGGGGGGGGGACGGGGCGACTGCCCAATCGCCCCCCCCCCCCCCCTTGGCTAATCCATTGGGAAAGGGTTAATTAAAAGGAGATAATATTAGTGGGGTAGCTTAGTGAAATTATCGTGACACGGCGGACAAAAGCATGAATTTTTCACCAAAGGTACTTCATGATGTACCTTCTCAAAAAATAGGGTGCTCCAATAAAAAAATGATGCTGGGAAGGAGGTCAGAGGTCAAAGGTCAATGACCTTTATTTGTGAAATAGGTTTTTTGGCTATTTCTCAGGTCAGGAATATCCAATCTGGATAAAACTTGGCAGGAAGAATATTGAGAACAAGTAAAATATTTTGAATGAATTTGGAGTGAATTTTCCAAAGGTCAAAGGTCAAAGGTCAATGAACTTTTTCTTAAAAATCATGTTTTTATTTATTTCTCCAGGTAGGAAGATTCAATTTTCACAAAATTTGATATGAACGTTATATAGAAGGTACCAAGAGTATAAAGCAGAGGTCAAATATAATTGTTGATTTGTACGTTGCCATGGCAACCCAAAACTAGGGTTTTTAGTTGAAGTTAGTTATAGGAGGCTATTTTTCAGTTTGGAAGAGATTCCATTTGAATAGGTACAACTGATCGACGGGATGTATAGAGGTTTGAAATACTTTTGATTAGTGTTAAGTGGTACGTTGCCATGGCAACTACATATACAGATTTGGGTTAAACTTGAAGGAGACTTTAGAACTTCCATGAATTTGAAGAGATTTCCATCAGGGTTGGTATAATTGATCAACAAAAAGTCGCCAGACAAAGATTTTTCACCTTCATAGCATGTGGGTTGAGTGAATGCAGCAACAATAGTAGAACACATCAGTGAGAGTTTTAAGGAAAATTGGACAATCCGTTCTAAAGTTATGAATTTTTGAAGTTTCTGCTCAGTCGAGGCTGGATGAGAAGACTACTGTACCTTGTAACTTCACATGTGTACAACGATAGAAAGAATGAATAAAGAAAATTCAACATGTTTTCACTTACAAAAGGATACTCGACTTCTCTTTCAGAAGGCAGGGGGAATAATATTTACCTCAACATACGTCAGTAGCAAGTCAAAGAAAAGTGAACTTTACTCAAGAAGTATGGTTTTGTGAAATTCTCTTTTTATTTTCCTTACAATGTGCGCATGTGACATCATACACTGTGGAAGTCTTTTCATCCAGCCGCGACTGTGCAGACATGAAAAAAAAAATCATCACTTTTGAACGGATTGTACGATTTTTCCAAGCTTTCTGTGATGTGTCCTACTAATATTGTTGTATTCACTCAATCCGCATGCGCATGAAGGTGGACTTGTCCTTGAAGGACAGCTTCTGAAAGAGCAGACTCTAAGTTTTAAAATGATGTATCACTCAATTCAAATGGATTCCCCTAACCTATCTGAATAATAATACCGGTACTGGAAAGAAAGCACACACTCTGGGTAAGTATGAACTGAGAAAAGAGGCTGCATTTTCTATTTGAGCGTTTAATCTTAACCAAGCTGTCTCATGTCATTATGTTCGTCTTTTCTTCCCCCCTCAAATTTTCATTTGAGTTTGTCATTATCAATTTTTGATGATAAGAACGATGCCACAAGGCATTGTTTCGTAAAAATGCTTCAACTGCTCCTTCAGGTCGAAAATCTACATCAATATATATATAATTTTCCTGATCTCTTCAACATTTTTCAAAAAATAAAGCATACACCTTTTATGCATTGAGTCCTCCTTTTTGTGGACAATTAAAGGCAAAAACCCAAAATTGGTGCTTGAAAATAATATTATTCTTAAGTGTGAGTTACGGATAGAAAGAACCTCAGTAAAAAAAAAAAAAAATGAATCTGTATAAACATCAATGTTAAGTATTGTTAATAACACAAAATGTGAACAATATTTTTATAATAAAATGTTTCCAGACTAAACCGTCCGAAATTTATACTTTAATGAGAAAATACTGATATCTCCTTATATGTTTGCTTTGATTGCAAAAACTGTATGGTAGGATGTCTTGTGATACAACAGGGGGGCATTTCATGAAGCAGTTTGGTCGGTTATTTTTCTGACAAACTGTTACAAGCTGGCTGCTACAGAAATTCTTGCATCTGATTGGCAGAGAGCAAATTTGTCTGACAACTCGTCGGACAAAATGCTTCATGAAATGCACCCAGACCTACACATATTATGCATGAAATGTAATATCCTGATTTTTTTTTTTTTTTTCAAATCACTCTCCCAAAAGTATACATAGGCCATTTAAGTTTTTCTTGTGTTTGTTCCTGGCAGAGTACTAGTACACAAACTCTCCAATCCATGGTGACCTAACCGGAATTAAGGAAATTAAAATGAATATACTGAAAACCAAAACTACGGATACCGATAACTTACTTCATTCTTCTCTCCCCACCCCATCCCACCCCTTCTTTTTGGTTTCATGATCTAGCTGACTTTAATAATTGTCATTATGTAACATCATCTTCAATTGACAAGGTGATAAAACTTAACAATCATATGCTGCTGGACTATTAGGGGTCAGTTGAACTATTGTTGTTTTTAATGTACCATACTTTTTCCTCCTATCAATCACATGTATTTTGGGTGGAATGTACATTGTACTTTGACATAAAGCATCATAGAATCAACCGCCTTTGGGGTCGGGAATTTTGTCATATTATATTGTGATTTAGATTCTGCTCTATGCCGATTTTGTTTTATTTTTTATCAACTTTGTAAACTTCCCCATAGACTTTGTTCACATGCCAACTACATCCCACCCCCTTTGGATAATGCGAACCAATCAAACATTGCTTTTACTTTTGAATAACATGTCTATACATAGCTATCAGACCAAAAATATTCAAACCGCTTTAAGTCTTTATGAGTGAAATTACAAATATAAATATATATTTAAAAATATTCAAATTGTCTAAATTCAACTTCATCTGTGAAAACAAACTTTTACCCTTTTTGAACATTTGAATACCCCCATAAGAAATAAGAAACATATAGAGAGGGGAAGTGCTGACTATAAAAATTGCTTGCGGGAACCGGGTAATCCCTGCGCTAATATGGAATTCACACAATCTTGGAGGAAACGGGTTAAATTTGTTTGGAAATATGTAGGGCAATACCCAAAACCTTCAGTTCTCAATGGAATATGCAGCTCTTCTACTGGTAAGCTAGTGGTACTGGGAGAAAAAATGAGCTGTGACATACGTCCTACACCTGGTTCAGTCATTGCCCAAGATTTAAAGTATCTGAGCCAGAGTCACACTTCACTCTTCGCCATTTCTCTACAGGAGGTAGACAGTATTAAAAAAAAAATCCTTTACCAGAAATAATATCAAATCATTTAATGAAAAGGTGCTTAAGAAACTGGACTGTTCCAACACACCTCCCTCAGGTCTGCAACACAGACTAAACCACCTGTTACTATAGGAAAACCAGTAAAAACGGTGTATTATTGTAAACATGCACATTATGTCGTATTGAGGGTCTGAATTTTAAGACTAGCAACCATGTACATTGCATTGCATTGTACTGAAACCTGGCGAATGCCCTGTGTATAGTCTTTGAATTAAGACATTATTGCTATGTACAAATTAAGGGTATTTTCTCATTTTTTCTGTTGGCGGATTTCTTGGAGCCCCCCCTAATTTTGATCCTCATATATATACAAATGTCTGAGGAAAAAATGACACTTTTGTCCGGCGTGTCACGATTATCAGTATATTTGTCACTAAGCCACCCCACTATATCCCCTCCCCCACGACGGAACTTTTGCATTTTTTTTAATTAAGTAAAGTGACAGATTTGGTGCATATTTTCGATGAAACATTTATAAAATCTGTCAATCTATGGGTGTTTTAAGTCCATAGAAATTAGAACGAACGGGGGAAGGTGTGGGAAAAGGTATCCCCCTCCCACATGAGAAAGACTTTGCTTTTTTAGAATTGAAATTCAGCAACCTGCCATCTGGTGCACACTTTGGGTGAAATAATTGGACAGATTTCTAACAAAAAAAAAAATCTTTTCATCTCGGGAATCATAATTATGTGGGTTGGGGCGGATATGGTGCGCTTGCCCCCGGAACATTTTATGGAGGCAACTTCTTCTTTTCTGTCAAAAAGCAAGAAAATCTTCTCTTCTTTCTTTTTATTGGGGGCAAAATTATAATAATATGCTTGCCCTTCCGATGTTTTTTATGGGGGTAAATTTGTATTTTCTGGCAAAAAAAAAAAAAAAAAAGAAATCTTCTCGTCTCGTGAATTATGGGGGGTGGGCAAAATGATATACTTGTCCCTCCATTTTTTTTTTTCGCATTTGGGCTCGCATTATCAATATGGATTGGTCAGAACAAGGAGGTTTAAGAGTTGGAGTTCCAACTGGCTGTAATTATTCAAACAGTTGTCAGATTTCTATTGATGTACAAAAGAATTCCACAGGTGCACTTGTGCCTTTGATGATTTTGATGACTTGTGCCTAATCTGATTTTATCACGGGACCTGCGGCTCTATACAAGCTTGCTTTCACCCAGGCCCCATCATATTTTTTTCGCATTATGATCTCAGTTTAACTCGCATGTATACAGACCTTGTGTATACCAAGACAAACTTTTGAACATTCCGGTGAAGTTCTATTTTGAATTATCTTCTGTATACATTTTTGTATCAATTTATTAGGTGATCCGAGTATCCTCTCGGATCACCTATTGTATCTGTACGGATTCTTTCTTCTTCTTCTTTATTTCTTTCTCCTCAAATCTTGTGCAGAGGTTAACTCAAAAAGTCCCGTACCTATTGCTTTCAAACTTATGCCATATATGTATCATGTCCTAAGGACGACAGATCTAGTGTATCAATGTGATCAGTTAACCGTGACGTCATTATGACGTCATTATCTGAAATCACGTTTACATCAATATCTCATTAATGGAACGGAATTTTTGAATGAAATTAACATATCATATAGTTCAAGTCAAGGTCTATTGATATATTTCATAAAATATAGTCACGTTCATAGTAAACGAGCGCGTACGCGCGCGTTGAAATTTAAACATGCTCTAATCAACCTCAAAATTGTTTTGCACACGTTTCAGGTCATTTACAGCATTTCAAAAAAAATCGACGGACGCGTACGCGCGCGCGCATATACGCACGTACAGCTCATATTCAATAGAAATTTCCCGTTTTATTGAACGGATCGAATGTCTGAAATGTCAAGGAATACTTCTACCAAGTTTCAAGTCGATCTGACTCAATATGACGTCATACGGGCCCATCAAAGTTGAAATTCCGCGCGCGCGTCAATGGCGATATACAGTGCAACTATGCCAAAAAACCGCCAATTTTAAGTCCGATTTTACTCGTCAGGATGGACGGTGACCCCCCATTTTCTTTACATATTTTGAAAGCTGATGAGTAGTACATGTCATTTCATTGGGTGGCAATGCTGGCAAAATGATTAAAAGATATCTAATTTCTTAATAAAGTAAAAAAAGTAAATTTTCAAAATGACGTCATCAAATTTCAAGTTTACTCAAGCGTATCTCACTTATCTTTGGCCAATTTTCACCCAGATTTCAGTATGCTGTAGCTTACTGAATGCTCTTTCATTAACATAATAACAGTATTTTGATAAAATGACGGCATCACCTCGTAAAAATGGATTGAAAGTAATCTTGTCAAATTTGACCAGTTTACGTGTTATCTCTATGGGAGTGCAGTTTTTCTGGAAATGAAAATTGACATGACTATTTTTATCGAGCACTAGCTCACTTATGCTTCGGTGAATTTCTCCCAGATTTTAGTATGTTGTAGCTGAGACTTTGTGCTATCGTTAATGTGCCCTTCGTTTTTTCATACGATGTCTGCATCACGTCAAAAAACTTGGTTGAAATTAAAGCTTATCTTCGATGTATTGAAATATTTCTTTCTTTCTGCAACTTTCTTTGCAATAACTCAAGAAAAACATATCTTATCACCCCCATATTTTGCACATGTTTAGTTCATGTCACGTACGTTATTTGATAAAATAACAACTACTTGATCAGACGCCATCTTGGGTATGTAAATTAGGGTCAAAGGTAATAAATGGTTCATCCTGTATCTAAGTGAATACATGTTCTATCTCTCCCATATTTTGCACATGCAAAGATCATGTTACAAGAATCATTTCACAATATAACCACCTTTTGCTCAGATGCCATCTTGTCTGTGCAAAGTGGGGTCAAAAGGTCATATGTACTTCTTTCTGTTTCTTCGTTATGACGTGTTATCTCTATGGGAGGGAATTTTTCTAGATGTGAAAATTGACATGATTGTCTTTATCGAGCACTAGCTCACTTACCCTTCGGTGAATTTTTCTCAGATTTTAATATGTTGTAACTGAGACTTTGTTTAGTGCATGTCACGTACATTATATCATAAAATAACAACTACTTGATCGGACAACATCTTGGGTATGTAAATTAGGGTCAAAGGTCACAAATGTTTCATCCTGGATCTTGGTGAATACATGTCTTATCTTTCCCATATTTTGCACACGCAAAGATCATGTTACAAGAATCATTTCACAAAATAACCACTTTTTGCTCAGATGCCATCTAGGTTGTGCAAAGTGGGGTCAAAGGTCATGTACTTGTTTTTGTATCTTCGTTATAGTGTATACAGATTTGGTACCAAAGATGGCAGATATGACTCCCTTTTCTTAATGAGAATCCAAACATCACACGACCAATGTCTCTGAACACAGATGAAACCTGCATGGTCATGCCTATTGCGATCAGGACTTGAATCATTGATTAAAAAAAAAAAAATCGGATCACCTTAATTTGTCAGTGTTGACAAATTACAGTCTCTAGTTTTATATTGTGATATATGTGAGAAATATTAATTAGATAAGTTGGGAGAGTCCATTTGAATTGAGTTGTACACAATTTGAAGCTTAAAGTCCTTTCTTTCAGAATCGGCCTTTATCTAAAATCTTTTTCTTAGTATTGGCGTGCAGGGTCATGTATGGAAAAATATGTTACACGTATTCCAAAAGAACAGATACAGATAAGTAAGATATGATTTATGATAATGAATGGGTGAAATCGGCGGATATAATTGAAGTGTTTGTTCGCAAAAACCGATAAGTCCATATTTGCCAAAATGGAGATATTTGCGATTAAATGTCAAGAAAAATAAAGAGAATAATAAGAAAATTTATGCTTCTTTTGACCATAACTTCAAAAGTGTACCTTTATATGTAGTGACCAATATATCATTTAAAAGGTATTATTTTGTACTTTATGACAGAGACAGTACTTCAAAATCTTCAAAAATGGACTTATCGGTTTTTGCGAACAAACTCTTCAATTGTTGAACAACATATTAAAATGTTTTCCACGCAGATACGCCGACAGACAAGTGGACAGAATCTACTAGCGATGGATCATTTTGGATCGCAGTTGAGTGGATCGGCACGGAAATATACGGTAACTTATAAAACGTTATTTAAAATAGGTACTTATTTTAAGAAAGTTATTCGACTTGTTTGCAACTGTAACAGTCAGGGATGTTTTATAGCTACCTTCCTTTATAATATTCAAAACTAGTATGTCTTCATTTTGTGTCATTCCTGAAACACGTGAAAAGCTGAAATCAATGTGGAACTCAGTTATTTAAAGTTAAAATGAAGACATGTAAAAGGATAGCCGATTACTAAAATTTACCTCACAAATAAATCTAAGCAGTGTCGGACATGTGAAAAGCCTTTATCAGAATGAATTGATTCTTAAACGCATTAATGATATTAATTATTAATGTCTCCATACACCATAACTGATGCATTTACATGTATGCTAGAATCGTGTTTCTGTTGTTAGTGTTTTTAACTACACAATGATTAATGTATGTGCCTCCGAATTCATCCTGCTTATGATAAAAACGACAAAGCCAAGCCAAGCAAAGAAACACATGCGTGCATCTTTATGTCTTTCTCTGTCAACGATAACAGCCTTGTCTTATTATATTTCTATAATTTGAATAGATCGTGTCAACTATAAACAATGTGATAATTACACACATTGCTTTGTATCTTTCGCGACTGCGTAATGGGGATAGGGGTCTTGAGATTGAGAAGTCTAAAGGAAAAAAAAAACACGAATGTGCCACTGTTGCTGTAACAGTGAAAATACATATTACACTGCACTTTTTATCTCTCTGATTTACTAAATTGCATTATAATGTGCCCGTGACACAGTTTTTTCTTCTTTTTCTTCTTCTCCTGTCACATGTGCAACTATGTATTGTCTCACAATAGTGTAATGTGCTACCAATCCTTACTCGCAATACGCGTATTTTGAAAACTTGATAAAATGTTATGAAAAAAGTCTTAATCTACGATTACTTGTTGTTTTCTATCATTATTGCTGCATGTATTCTATTTTGGTGTGTGTGTTTGTATGTGTTTATTGTTCATCTCTTGTGGTAGACTCCATTGAAATCACATGCAACAAAGAGAGATGGACCCATTGGGTGTGTCCTACAGGGAAAACCTTGCCGATCCCTGTCAGCCAGTCTTACGTCCTCGCCATAGTGAATGCTGTAAGAGACCAGTGTGGTGATCATGACCTCATCTGGTTGTTCTGCTCATGCTGCTGGACGTCGGATCAAAAATCATGGACCTTGGGGAACTTTGGCATACAAGGTGACTGGCGATGCGGGAATCCTCCTAACGGCAACAGTGTCCTGTTAAGCAGTCTCTATCTCTTTGCGGACCATCCTCTTAGTAAGTGCACATGTCTGCCCTGTAGGTCTATGTTAAAACTCTAACGTGATTATAGGTATTTTGAACTATTTTAGAGTGTTGGTGTGTTTGACACTCCATGAAGTACTATTTGCAAAATGACGTCACTTTTATGACGACATTTTGCAAATAGTATATACTATTTGCAAAATGATGTCACAATCACCCTTCTTTACAATCAAGTGTACGTGGTCCGTCCACGTCCGGTCCCGGAATTCTAGTGTTCAGGTTTGCAGCGGCCATACGAGCGCTTGGATACATTGCGACGGGCAACTCTGGCGGTGCCACGGCTGCTACGTTTTTCAATTTCCGGTCTCTCGCACTGTTGCGTATTGCAGGCGCTGCGCTGCCGCCGCAGTGCGGCTAAGCCTAACTGCGACCAGCCCCAACACGCAGTGTTGCAGTGTAAATGTGTACACGGAGCGTCCCGGGGTTAGGCTAAGCCTATAATGATTTTCACTTTCTATTCAAATGTTTGATCCAAAATATAAAACAAATATACTTTGCCTAGTTTCGAGTTTCTTGTTAAAACTATGGGCCTCGGTGACTCCAAACTAGTACTATTCACTTCGGGGCTGCGCCCCTCAGTGAATAGTACTAGTTTGGAGTCACCTCTGCCCATAGTTTTAACAAGAAACTCTCAAGGCCAAGTATATTTGTCTACTATTAAAGACCATGTTGAAATCCACCCGCATGGTATAAATACCTTAGTTTCATGTCCTCCATGAGACTGATCTCTTGATATGATGAGTTTGACAGGACAACGATTAATCTATTGATTATGTTCTCATTATTTTTCTGTTTGTTTGTCTGTTTGTTTGTTGTTGTTATTGTTTTGGTATGGTATTGTCTTTGTATTGTTGGTATTGTCTTTACAAATTCCGTATTGATTTTATGAACCCTGGTATCTCCAATCTTTCAACATTAGTAATTTAGAAAAAAAAAATACTATTTGGGGTGATTACATCATCAATCTTTGTTTAGATTTCTGCATCGTCCATCTGTGAAGTTGCGGGATGCAAGAAAGTTTTATGTGATCGCACTATAATGGCAGTGAATATTTTATATCATTCGGATAATACTCATGGACAATACAGTTCTCAGTCACCCTGAGTATTTTCCATTGTTGCTATGTATCGAAATGGATAGTTGACATTAGAACATGCAGATGGATTATAACCATTAATATATCTATTATTTGTGTTTCTTTTTTAACATATCGTTACAAAGTTTGTTCATTGCCTCCGCCAAGGAGGTTGCGTTTTTGTTTTGTTTATTTTGTTTTGTTTCCTTTTTTTGCCAGCGATGATAATTATGAAAGAAAGATATTATTCAGAGGTTCCTTTTTCCGACATGTTTTTTAATTTACAGATCAGTTGTAGAGGGAGACAAACTGAAGAAACTCACACGTGATGATAATTATGCTTGCCTGTCATGAACGGAAATAGTATATACCTCTAAAAGAAAGCTGAGAGTGCACAAGAAGAGGTTATCAATTATTTTGATAGTGATGTGGATCAACCCCCCCCCCCCCACCCGACGCCTGCAGGAGCAAGGATTGTTGCATTTTCGTTCTGTTGTTGTTGGTTTTTTTTTTTCGGGGGGGGGGGGGGAGACCTTAACCTGTTGAGGACGTCGAGTCCCGAGTATACTCGGGCTGGTGTCTATGGAAAATGCGTGTTGCAGCAAAATCAGTCCGTCCTCAACGGATTAAACATTAGTAGACTCTCCGAGTCCATCATGAACGCAAGATGGTGCGCTTGCTTTTGCAACCGTCATGGTAGCATTAAGCACTGTTAGCCAGAGAGTAAGTTGAGCAGAAACGGCTGGTTGGCCGCAGGCGGCAGTGACGGTATGTTTTGATGGTCAAGGAATCAAATTATGCGGATGAACCCAGTACTATGATATGCGATGGAAATCGCAACTAGCGTGGAAATGATTTGTAAGGTGGTCAAGCTGAGTTCCGACTTCTTCTTTATCTGAGATCGTTTAATATCTTTTGTTTGAAGGTTATTATTTTTTGATTTATCATCTTTGCAGTATTTGCGCAGAGTGAAGGGGTGCTGTTGCGACACGGATTGTCGCCCCTACACGGATTGTCGCCTCCTGCTCGGGGCGACAATCCGTGACGGGCGCTGGCGGCACGGATTGTCGCCCCCGTCACGGAATGTCGCCTGGCGACAATCCGTGACGCTTGTGCAGTTCCCAGTTTTTGACCTCGAAGGCGACAATCCGTGTTGGAAAAAAAATTGTTGCGACACGGATTGTCGCCCCGTCACAGATTGTCGCCCCGGGCTCGGGGTGGTTCCTCCGGTATTAAGCTTTGGTGGGATGGGTATGACTGGTAAGTTATGCGTATGTGTGTGTGTGTGTGTGTGTGTGGGTGTGGGTGTGTGTGCGTGTGTGTGTGTGTGTGTGTATTGTGAGCTGCATGATATGTGATGTGTATGATTTGTTGTGTGTGTGTGTCTGTGTGTGTGTGTGTGTGTGTATGTGTGTGTGTTTGGAGTATAATAATACAATATGTAGAAACTGTGCATGTGTGGTGGTCATAGTGGTAGTGGTTTGTTTGTCTGTGTGTATACGTGTGCCTGTATGCTTACGTGTGTATGTGGAATATAGTGGCGCTACTGTGGCAATACAAACGCCTTCAGAGTGTATGAGCACGTGTTTAAACAATTCACACCAGCGTTGATCTAAAAATAGTATGGGTGTGTGAACCAATATCAGCGGTGAGGCAGGCTAGGCGAGAGAGAGACCGAGAGAAAATACATACGAGGGAGGTACCCTCCCCAAATGTTATTTGTCTTTGTTCATTTTTCACTGCAGTCATTTTCTTCCATCAGTCTTATAAACTAGAACGTCCATACCACTATTCTTTGTCCCAGAATAGGTTTGGCATGCTTTATGCATGAGCGAATAATTTCCACACGCCGTAAAAAATTTGTCAATTGTTAGTTGATTTTAGCACAAACGAACTGCCATTGCACACCGCTAATACATACGTAATACAAACAAACACCAACAAACACTCAAACAAATCCTCATAATGCAAATAAACCAACTCAACACTTTTTACCTTGATATTCATTGATTTCATTCAAATCATTCATAAATCGACTCATTCTGGGAGTAACATGAAAAAAAAAGTTACAAATGGCAATTCGAAACAGAAACAAATCCATTTGTCAATTTATACCACAAATAATCTCACTTCAACATAGATAACTCGATTATAGACCAACCCTACTAACAATTTCTTCACGAGAAAGTTTTGACATGTAGGGCCCTACCAAACCTATATTCCTTGAATACATTGGTTTGGATCATGTAACACCTTCTTACTTACAAGGGCATATACATAAAAAAAACACAAATACATTACACGAATCTAGAATGAAATCAGTCATAAAAAACCCGACCACCCCCTCCCCTCCCCATCCGAAACAAATCTAGGGCCTACATCTATCCTAAATATCAAATCCTACCAACATCTGTCATACCATTTATAACCCACGCGCAGCTAAAAAACACATACGCAAAAAACTGACATAATAAACACATTCTTCCATCACACACACACACACAAACACACACACACGCACAAACGGACACTAAATTATCGTGTGCATGCGCACATACACACTTCCTTGAAACCTCACCATGACTTTTTACATGGCATGTTTGCATGGATGTAGCCATGTAAGTTATGTGTTAGTATTTCAATGATTATGTCCAGAACGATATTACCCAGCAAAATGTGCTTCGAGGGCGGGCGACAATCCGTGCCGCCAGCCCCCTACACGGATTGTCGCCAGGCGACAATCCGTGTAGGGGGCGACAATCCGTGCCGCCAACGCCCGTCACGGATTGTCGCCCCGAGCAGGAGGCGACAATCCGTGTAGGGGCGACAATCCGTGTCGCAACAGGTGCGCTTTTGATAAGACATCTGAGCTCGTACCGGGTATTTAATGTTATGAATTGTTATGGGCATGAGCGTCGATGCTTTTTGCCTTCTGTGGGGTTGACGGAGTGAGTTGGAGAGGAGGACAGTTTGGTCGGTGTCTAGTAACGGGGACTACGATGGTCTCCGTGCTCTTGAACACCTCTCGAGAGCGTATGATTTGTATTATGTATTTTTGTTTTATGTGTAGATGATGCTGTTTATAAAGATAACTATACTATAGGGTTTTCTTTTTATTATTTACATCTATGTTTCTACATTTTTTGACATAATACTGACCACGCATAACCAAACCAACAAGAAGTAGCACGCACTGATTTTGTGTGAAGGCTCAAAATAGGTATAAAACGGGTGAAACTGATCAATCTGCATGTTTTCACATTTTCTGAAAGAGAAAGTCGTCCTCCACATTATGTTTACGTTTGAGATCATAAAAAATGGATTTGAAACTGCGTTCTTAGCAGATTTTCTAGAAAACTTTTCTTGTAGAATATTGTGATAAGGATGATTAATTAGAGTCCCTTTTTTCATTTCTTGAAAAAGTATGTACACAGTCTTCACTTTCAACTCTACTAACTTTTAAAAGGATGGTGCTACTACTTTGAAAGTTGTCATTGGTAATGAATAGAATGTGTGGAGCATGATCAATTTCAGTGTAATCTGACAATTGCTTCATTTTTTTTTTTTTAAGATTAACATTTTTCTTCTTTTTTGTTCCATTGACTGCACACACAAAAGGTCACGGTGAGACCAGCACATCAGAGCCTCTTTTCTCAGTACAGTGCACTCACGTTATAACGAAGTTCTCGGGACCTGAGGTGTTCTTCCGTATATCGAAATATAGTTATAACCCACGAATTAAACAATACAAAACATAGGTCTGATACTGATACCTCCTGAGTTTTTAATCTGTTGTAACAAAAATTTTGTTATAACTATGTTCGTTATATCGGGAATGCACTGTACACACCTTTGTCCTTGTTTGGAAAGTCCATTGAGTTGTGCATTATTATGAAGTCTGTTCTTTCAGAATGTGCCCTCAAATAAAGTTCTGTGTCTGGCGACTTTATGTTGGTTTTGTAATGCAGGGTTACATACCATAATATTGTACATGCTTTATTTGATCTTTATGAATTTTTGCTTTTGAATTGCTTTGTAAAAAAAAATAATAATAATTTGAATAAAAGACAAAATGAAAATCGTATTTTTTTTTTTTACTTAAGTTAGCCATTAAACGTTTAAACATTTCAAGGTTTTGTTGCTGCTGTTGTTGGTATTGCTGTTTCTATTCCGGAATTAGTATTTTCCTCTCGATTCTAGTTTCTGATTCTGATAATCGTTTCATTTGTCTCCTTCCTCAGACCTGCATTACGACAGCCATGGTTCCAGGAGATGTCTGGCCGTAGAACTGGTTGATGGTGCCCTACAGTTCTCTGCTCTCACCTGTTTTTTTGATTGGGCAAATGGAGAAGCTCGCAAAGTTTGCATGTTATCCTTGTTACACTGCAATAATCAGCAGAGTCTAGCAATAGAAAGTGTTGTTATGGTCATGCAGGCCAGGGTACGAGTAAGAATTAACCACTTTAACAAACATTATTATTTACAGCTACATCCATGTATAATTACATACATACAATGCGTAACAAAATATAACTTTGCACAAATGCCTATATTTTTTTTAGATTTTATTTTCATTTGAGATACAAAAGTCGCTATGCACTATGACGATGAGTGTGTATGTGTGTGTGTATGTGTGTTTGTTTTGGGTTTTTTTTTCTAAGCAGAGCATGACTTTCGCTTTACTGTACGCTGTTGAAAATTGAGTATGTTGCCGGTGGTTAAGTATTTTAAATGTTTTACTCGCTGTCGTGAAGAGTTTTAAAGTCCTGCGGAAGTTGAGGGGTTGTAAACTCCCGAAAATGTCTTTCAAAGCAAACTTTAATTCATTATGCTTGCATTTTTTCTCAACTACAGAAATCTACTCCGAGATCTGTAATATTAAGTGTTTTGAGAAATCAATTAACAAAATGAAAATACAAGCTGCGTGTTAATACTTCTGAATAGCTACCGTCATCTTTGAAGGTATCAGAGCTACCAAGTCTCACGCATTCTGCGTGAGACTGAAGCATTTAGGGTCTGTCTCACGATCACACGCATTGGGCGAAGTCTGCAACTTGGGCCTATAGTACGGAGCATAGCTCAAAAGATTAAAAGTGAAAGTTGCAATTGAAGGTATATTTCCCTTACGTCTCTCAAAATAAGTAAAAAAAATGGTCACTTAAGTATGCACCTAATTGCACCATTAAGAGCTAAAAATTGAAAAAGCTCCCTACCGTGGGAGGCCACAGGGGAAACAACCCCTCCTACACCCTCGCTTGCGCGCACATTGGCGCGCCGATCTAGTTGCCGAGCGATGCCAAGTCATGAAAATCTCACGCATATTTTTTTTTTTTTTTTTTTTTTTTAACTTGGCATCCCTGAGGTATGCGTTTATTCCCCTAGGCTGTAGGGAAAAGACACATACAGTATATATCGCATTAAACGTCGGTTTGTACATTCAAATCATGGCAAATATTCTTAACGTCGGCTAGCTCGATCAGCTATTATATTAGACATTCGTAGTTTTCAAAACACGCCTGCTTGCTGACGGATGGATAGGAAGCACGGCATTTTTCAAAACACAATTTTGTCACACCCTTGCACATTTTCTATGAACTTTTAAATCCACTCTGAAACCGCAAATACTTTGATTTAAACAATTCTGAAAATTGACTCTGAGAGCGCTAGCACGGTATACTGTTCTTAGTATTACAAAAGAGGTATACTACATTCTCTTGTCTTCTTCTTCTCCTTCTTCATCTTCATCTTCATCATCAACTTCTTCTTCTTCTTCCTCCTCTTCTTCTTCTGTCGAAGTGTATCCTTCATAGTTGAAGATCATTGTACTCTAGAGTGGTGTGCATGCCGTCATGGCACTGGCAGACCGAGCTTGTAAGGGCCAATCATTATTTACATAATAGAGTGAATTGTTGTGCAGTAGTTAGGTATAATTATGCACATGTAAAGTACTGCCAAAAATCATTGGCATATGACTAGATGCTAGACGAGGGTTTCCCTGAATGCCTTGTTAAAGACATCGAGTGATGGGAAGGTTCCAGGATCTTTCTTTAGGTTGTTCCATTCTCTCAGGCGTTAGGAAAGAAGTATAAAGAGAAAACTCGTGAGCTGGAGTGTTGGATCCAGAATCGGCTAGCATGGCCTCTGATATGTGATGTCAATGGTCTGAGGTGGTCCTTAAAATTAATATTCATTTATTCATTCATTCATTCATTCATTCATTCATTCATTCATTCATTCATTCAGCCATCCATCCATTCATTCATTCATTCATGCATTCATTCAGAATGAGATGGTCGAGATAGTTATATATTTATCTACTATCTGGTAAAGCATTATCTTTTGTTTCATTTGTGCTTGATTATTATAGTCAGGTCGTTTAGTGAAATTATCGTTACAAGGCGGATAAAAACACCAATTTGGAGATATAGGCCCAAGGACCTATACCCTATGGTATTAGAGTAGGAGCCCTCTGCAATGGACTTTGTTTAAATACTTTTAAGGTATAAATGCTGAATTTCAATTTTCCAGGGATTTCAGCAGGCATAAAACTTCCGTTAATTTCGGGAGGAGCCAACATTCGTGAAAGCAAAATGCGCGCAACATACACAATGCATTGAATGCCAGTGGCAATTCGTGGAAGTTTCTTGCCGAGGGGAAAAGAAAAGAAAAGTTTTCATGAATGGAGCAACTGATCATGAATTTGGTGCTTTTATCCGCGTTGTAACGGTTATCTCAAAATTTCATGTCAAGCAACCTATTAGCGATGAATTGATTGATGCATCGCAATAAAGTTGATTCTGAGTAGAATTGGAAACACATTCTCCATAAGATATCTTGTGTTTATATCGAAGTTCAACCTACAGTAGGTATCAAGAGGTCGCATTGTGTTTTTATTTTTTTAGTTCAGCTCACTGAACAGCAGCAAACGGTTTGTGGACTGCTGCCGGTTAAAAATTAATCGACATGGATGCAAATCCATTATCAGTAACAAAATCTTAACGATGCAAAAATTATCAATACTTCATTGTGGAGAGAAGAGAGGAGAGAGAGGAAGAGAGATAGTCTTCTGTTTTGTATATTATTAGTGGGTAGTTGTGTATATAAGATGTTGATAGTTTGATGATGATTTTTGTTTAACTTGGTATATATTGTGTTATTATATGTGGCCGTGCACCTCAAAACGAACATAAAGTCGCACACACTGATTTTGCGTGAGGACTTAAAATAAGTGAAATGGGTCAACCTAGCCGAACTTGACTTTTTCATATTTTCTGAAAGAGCGGGTCTTCTTTTACATTATGTAAAAATTTGGTACCTTAAAACGGGCAGGAAAGTGTGTTTTTTAGCAGTTTATCTCGAACATTTTTGGTAGAATAGTGTGATTATGTGTGTTTTTAGAATCCCTTTTTCATTTCTGAAAAAAAAAAAAACTTGACCACACTCTTCACTTTCAACTCTAATAACTTTTGAAAGAATAGTGCTACTGCTTTAAAAGTTAGCATTAATTATGGACAGAATGTGTTAATGAGGCATGTTTAATTTCAGTTTAATCTGATAATCCTTTCATTGTTGTTACTCTGGTGGTTTACGTCCTATATTTTGTCCCATTTATCGCACAGCCAGCACGGTTTGGTAAAGATTAAGCGCTTGAATAGACACTGTACTTCAGAGCCTCTTTTCTCAGTTCACACTTTTCCTGAGTTTGTGCTTTCTTTCCAATATTTAGATAGGTTAGGAGAGTCCATTTGATTTGAGTTATACATCATTTTAAAGCTTAAAGTCTGCTCTTTCAGAATATGGTCTTAACTAGAAATTCATGTCTGGCGACTTTTTGTTTGTTTTGAGGTGCAGGGTCACATATGATGTGATTATATTACACAAAAGGATCGTATATGTATATATATATATATATATATATATATATATATATATATATATATATACAATAATGTAACGCAAGAGGATCGTATATAGATATATATGATTTTAGTAATGAGATTTCACGTATTGTGTCCACGAAGAAATGAACAAACAAATTTGTGATGCATTTTTGGCCAATAGAGCAAAGGTTTATTCGTTTATTCGACTCGGATATTCGGCGCCTTCTTCAAAGATTTGTTCGGTACCGTCATCATCAAGACTCCTAAAACTTGAAGAAGTAGGACATCGAACATTTGAGTCGAATAAATAAAAAAAACAAAAACAAAAATGCACTACCACTTTGTTCCTTCATATCTCTCTCTCTCTCTCTATGTCTCCTTATAACTATATATATATATATATAATTATTATACATAGGTGACCGTGCACTACAAAACAAACAAAAAGTCGCACCCCTTGACTTTACGCTGGGACTCAAAAAAAGGTGAAATGGGTCAACCGAGTCAATCTTGAGTTTTTCACATTTTCTGACGGCGCTATCCTTCTACATTATTCTTTTGTTTCGGATCATAACATAAATGGTAAAGTGTGTTTTCAGCAGATTTTCTACAACCCTTTTTGGGGGAGAGTAGAATGATCAGGTACGTCTTAGAGGCCCCTTTTCATTTTTTGAAATTCTTTGCACACTCTTCACTTTCAAGTCTAATAACGTTTGAAACGATAATGCTACTGCTTTGAAAGTTTGCTTTAATCATGGACAAAATCTGTTGATAGAATATGATCAATTTCAGCATTATTTCATATTTCTTTCATTGTTGTTGCTCGGGTGGTTTACGTCCTGTGTTTTGTCCCTTTCATCGCACAGTTAGTGCAGCTTGGTAAAGACTAAACACTAGTCTTGAATAGGCCCTGTACTTAAGAGCCTCAGTCTTTCCTCAGTTCACACTTTTCCAGAGTGTGCGCTTTCTTTCCAGTATTTAATTAGGTTAGAGAAGTCTATTTGTATTGAGTTATACATAATTTTAAAACTTTGAGTCTGCTCTTTCAGAATCTGCCCTTAACTAAAATTCCATGTCTGGGGCCCCGTGCAGGATAAAATATCTGACTTTGGTATTTTGGATATCCGATGGGTACTACTTCCATTGCAAAAGAAATTAGCCGTGACCCTTTTCGGCTGAATGAAACCAATATATATATATATGTGTGTGTGTGTGTGTGTGTGTGTGTGTGTGTGTGTGTGTGTGTGTGTGTGTGTGTAGGGGGTTGGGCACTTTGGGGCTACTGTCTGGGGCCCCGTACAGGATAAAATAGCTGGCTTTAGTGTTTTGGATATCTCTGATGAGAACTACTTCCGATTGCAAAAGAAATTAGCCGTGACCCTTTTCAGCTGAATAACACCATATTTGTGGGGCACTTTGGAAATACTGTCTGACGCCCCGTACAGGATAGAATAGCTGGCTTTGGTGTTTTGGATATCTCTGATGGGTACTACTTCCATTGCAAAAGAAATTAGCCTTGACTCTTTTCAGCTGAATAATATCAATGTATAATGTGTGTGTTTGTACGTAGGGCCTATAGGGGGTGGGACACTTTGGGGCTGCTGTCTGGGGCCCCGTACATGATAAAATAGCTGGCATGGGTGTTTTGGATATCTCTGGTGGGTACTAATTCCATAGCAAAAGAAATTAGCCGTGACCCTTTTCAGCTGAATAACACCATATTTGTGGGGCACTTTGGGGCTACTGTCTGGGGCCCCGTACAGGATAAAATAGCTGGCTTTAGTGTTTTGGATATCTCTGATGAGAACTACTTCCATTGCAAAAGAAATTAGCCTTGACTCTTTTCAGCTGAATAATATCAATGTATAATGTGTGTGTTTGTACGTAGGGCCTATAGGGGGTGGGACACTTTGGGGCTACTGTCTGGGGCCCCGTACAGGATAAAATAGCTGGCATGAGTGTTTTGGATATCTCTGGTGGGTACTAATTCCATAGCAAAAGAAATTAGCCGTGACCCTTTTCAGCTGAATAACACCATATTTGTGGGGCACTTTGGGGCTACTGTCTGGGGCCCCGTACAGGATAAAATAGCTGGCATTGGTGTTTTGGATATCTCTGGTGGGTACTACTTCCATTGCAAAAGAAATTAGCCTTGACTGTTTTCAGCTGAATAATATCAATGTATAATGTGTGTGTTTGTACGTAGGTCCTATAGGGGGTGGGGCCCTTTGGGGCTACTCATATAGTGTCTGGGGCCCAGTAACAGGAAGCTGGCCTTGCTGTTTTCATGATAAGTACACCCAAAGGAACAATATCCACCAACTTTTGTCCGTGACTCCCTTCGGCTGAATAAATCCATTTTCGGGGTCCCTTTTTGTGGTCCCTAGGCTTACGGTACAGGATGTGACTTGCCAGCAATTCATTTTATTGACCCTTGGCAACATCCTTATATGATGAGACCATCAAAAAGCGTGACTCTTTTCAGCTGAATAAATCCTCTGAGCCCCCGGTCTATTGCAATTAATCATGAATATTATGAAACTGATATAGATTTTTATATTTAAATCACTTCCAACTAAATTGTACACTATTCTGCTATTACTCTTGTTATCTGATGAATAGTTTCTGAGCTATATTAAGCATCAAAAGTAGGAAATGTTTTTTCTAACACTTAGTATATAGATATAGTTATAATGATATATGTATATATATAATATATAATATATATATATATATATATATATATATTTATATATATATCATAAGGATGTTTACAAATATATTATGTATATATACATATATCGTATACATATATCCTATGCATATATATTCGTAAAGAGTACTGTTGGGTCTTTCATTCATAATTTTGCGTATAAGGTTCAAAATGAAAAACAGATGATACCACGTAGAGTACGTAATGTATAGGTATAAAGTAATTAGCAGCAAGAATGATGTTAAGATGACTGTCATTGGTATAGAAAAGGCTTAATATGTTCCAAAACATGCATTGGAAATCATTTGCGGGAGGGATTTTATAATCGAATTGCACTATCAACGAGTTAATTGAAATATCAAGTCCACGGGAGAATGGCACAGCATAAATTATCACTTTCATATACTAACCTAATTGCCACCTCTAACTTCACTGCATTTTTCCTCTGGAGAAATGTTTGAAGGAAAACATCATGTACACTCAAGGTTAAGCATTTGGCAAATAACAACCTTTTAGAGTTCCGAATCCTAATTAATCATCAAAGTTTATAGAAATAAACATCAAAGGGCTGGGACAAAAGATGATTCTCTACCATTTGAAATACAGTGAATAGGCCTACATGTTCTAACAATCATACTTAACTATGCAGCACCAAACCACACACAAAAAAGTTGCTTTCTGGGACGTGATTGATTAAAGAATATGTCTTCGTAATTTTTACAGATGGCATTCTGACAATGTACAACATACACTAGTGTATATTGGATACACATCTAGAGCAAGGTTGAACCACAAGTTAAGTCCCAATGCAGTGTTCACTTAATAGACATGAAGCCATAAATAGCACCGAGTGACAACATAAATCATAAACATAGAAGTACAGTAGACACTGACTGTTATGATAAAAACAAAGACAAAAACCAAACACAACGCTATTATCAGTAACGCTTTGTGCGTTAAATACATGTACAGAGATGTAAGACGTTCAGAGTATAACACAGTTGGTTTGTATCAGTCTGATTTGAAAAGCCGCTCACCTCATGTACACTGTATGTAAAGAGAACACACACAATCCTCTACCGGTGGAGGCATCACATCCCTTCTACTCCCTTTTCCATCTTAATAATTTATGCCATTTTAACTCAGTAGCATCAGTTGTCTCACAGCCTCAGTATCATGTATTTATGACCTTGTATTATATGTAGCTCTCTAGGTGAGACTGGAGACACGTTTTCAAAGTTGTTATCCTACCAATTAGACACATGCACATACTGTCCACCCCCTCCCCCCCCCCTTTCACCCATACTGAATGAAAAAAAAAATGTATGTAAAATACAATCTTTTCTGCCTGACAAGCAAAGCAACATAAACACCTAAAGAGGGGTTAAGCCACCCCCTCTCACCACAAAAACCCCATACCCCATCACCATCCGTCACTGTGAGCTATTGTTTTCAAGCTCCCAGAAGGCTAACCAAAGAGAAGTCAATGTACTTTATCTACCAATTTATTATTACTTCTTTAGAGTATGAAGCAATCTAATGAGAAATTAAACATGATATTGTTATCCTTGTTGAATAATTGTCACCTCAATTCTGAGTTATTTTTTATAAGTCTATAGGAGAAAAACACTGGCAAGCCAAACCTTGAGATTTGTCCTACACTGACATTGACAGTCTGATTAACTGGCAGCGAGATCGAACTACCTGCCGTTTCTAATACACAATAGCGAGGTATCATTAAAAAAATCATCATTGTCATTACTGTGTGTGTATATTATGTGACCGTGCACCTCAAAACGAACATAAAGTCGCACACACTGACTTTGCGTGAGGAATGAAAATAAGTGAAATGGGTCAACCCAGCCGAACTTGACTTTGTGTTTTTAGAGTCCCCTTTTCATTTCTTATAAACCTTGAACACACTCTTCACTTTAAACTCGAATAACTTTTGAAGGGATGATCTTACTGCTTTGAAAGTTGGCATCAATTACGAAAAGAATGTGTTAATAACGGCACTCTCAATTTCAGTTTAATTTGATAATCCCTTCATTGTTGTTACTCTGGTGATTTACATCCTGTTTTTTCTTTTTTTGTCCCATTCGTTGCACAGCCAGCACGGCTTGGTACAGATTTAGCGCCCGAATAGACACTGCACTTCAGAGCCTCTTTTCTCAGTTCACTCTTTTCCTGAGTGTGTGTTTTCTTTCCGATATTTAGATAGGTTAGGAGAGCCCATTTGATTTGAGTTATACATCATTTTTAGAATAGCTCTTAACTAAAATTTCATGTCTGGCGACTTTCTGTGCGTCTTGTGATGCAGGGTCACATATGTGTGTGTATATATACACTGTAAAACATCGGTGTTAGATTTAACACCAGGGGTGTTAAATCTAACATCGATCAAACTTCAATAGAGGACCACACCCACAGGAGTTGAAAATGTATTGTGACGGTGTTAAAAAGTGTTCGCCTGGCACTTCGTGGTGTTAATTTGACACTGTGGCTGGTGATATTTTTGACACTGCGCTAGAGTTAATTCAATAATGACACCGCATGGTGTTGATTTGATATTGGTGGTGTTAATTGTAATGGTATAACACCCGTCCAGCTTCAATAGGGGACCACACCAACTGGTGTTACTGTGGTGTAAATTTGTTTACACATTTTTTCAAAAATCAAGTACTTTATCGGAAAATTCTTTATCGTCTTGTTAAAGTTCAAAATTAACAAGAAGTGCAGTAACTAAGAAACTATTCAAAAACCAATTCTAAAGTTTGAAATGACACCCGGAGGTGTTAATCTTACACCATGAATGACCACCGGTAATTTAACACCAGCTCGGTGTGTCATATTTAACACCGGACTTTTTGCCGTGTATGTATATTATATATATATATATATATATATGCTGATTAGGTTGTCCACGTGTTGGCAAGATAAAAAAATGAGTAACAAAGCTGGAACAAAGTTCATGCTGTATTCACCAACGGTTTATTTCTGCACACAAATTTTCGAGCGTCTCGTCGCCCTTTCTCAAGTGTTGATACTGAGAGAACAATAGGGAGCTTTAGATTTGATGACGCGCGGACGTTTGAGACGACGTGTGCGCTGGACGTTCTCCTCTCCCCTGCGTCGCGTTGAAAAGTAGCTTTAGATTACGCTAGGACGCAACGTATAAAGACTACAATCGCTCCCCCCATTATGATCAGCGCGTGAAGTAGTTCTCTACGTTGCAAACTGTGCGGACATAAAAATAGCCCAGTACGCGTAGTGAAAAACTCAGGAGACGCAAATTAGAAATAGGTGGACTTGACGCGCGCTTCTGCGCATGCTCAGAACATGTTTTTTTTTTTCCTCTGAAATTCTGCGCGTCTAAAATCTAAAGCTCCCTAATAACAACATTAAGCCATTATACAAATAATACACAGGTGAGAGTGCGTTAGTGGAGATGTCGCGCACTCCAGGGTATTTACAATTGTGAAACATGCATGATCCGAAGCCGAGTGCATGTTGCACTACATTGTAAATACCCGAGAGTGAGCTGCATCTCCACTAACGTCACGAACTCAAACCTGTGTATTATCTGATTTATAAAATGGGTCGAAAACTAACAGTATTTTTCATGTGCCTTTGTGGGTCAATATCAGTCAGCTACTTGTAGCACTCGCTCAAAAGTCAAGATGTCCGAAGATGTTCGTTCCAAACATTTACGCACGTCGCACTCGGAAATCCTGCACACATAAGTACTGTACGTATAAGCGTATACGTACGCCACATGTTATGCACAAGAAAGGCCGGCTGGCAGCCCGAACTAGAAGTTGTTTACAGGATTGACAGCGTGTATAGTAGCGCGCGACGCACTTGTAACAACTGATTGAGTGTGCACTGCTTGTGTAAACATTGTGACGTCAGTGACTTTACGCTTTTTTTTTTTGCACGGCCGTGCAATAGTAAGAAATCATGAGCGCACACGTGACTCATTTCAGCGCTTCCAATTGGCTACATTCTTGAACCCATTTTATAATGCGTTAAAGCGCGCATCTTTGGTAACACGGTTGCAATATATTGTTATGGCTTAATGTTGTTATTGTTCTCTCAATATCAACACTTGAGAAAGGGCGGCAAGACGCTCGGAAATTTGCGTGCAGAAATAAACCGTTGGTGAATACAGCATGAACTTTGTTCCAGCTTTGCTACTTATCTTTTTACACACACACACACACACACACACACACATATATATATATATATATAAGTAAACGAATCAGTAGAAAAAGAACGCCGTAAAAAATAATAATAAATCCTAGATCTTGAAGATCTTAAAAACGGAGCATAGCTCTCAAATACTGAAAGGCAAGGTCACACTCTTCATCAGTGCCCATGGTGTGACAAAAGATCTTAATCAAACCCGTTTCTGAAACAGACATGAAAACACGTCTGATCATGGGCAGACGGATTTTGAAACTCACCTTTCAAAGAAGTCACTGCGCTAAACAGATGGAGGTAGCGCACAGTGTCCATAGTGACGCATCCAATGACGCGTAGTCATGACTGCAAGATGACATGGCAAATCTCCGGCTCCAAAACAGTGAATCTGAAAAGGGCCTCATCGCCAACAGTCGGAATAGTAGCAGAAAATGTACACAGTACAGAAACGTAATAAGAAAATTGGTCTGCTCGGCATCTTGATGATAATAAGTAAACGAATCAGTAGAAAAAGAACGCCGTAAAAAATAATAATAAATCCTAGATCTTGAAGATCTTAAAAACGGAGCATAGCTCTCAAATACTGAAAGGCAAGGTCACACTCTTCATCAGTGCCCATGGTGTGACAAAAGATCTTAATCAAACCCGTTTCTGAAACAGACATGAAAACACGTCTGATCATGGGCAGACGGATTTTGAAACTCACCTTTCAAAGAAGTCACTGCGCTAAACAGATGGAGGTAGCGCACAGTGTCCATAGTGACGCATCCAATGACGCGTAGTCATGACTGCAAGATGACATGGCAAATCTCCGGCTCCAAAACAGTGAATCTGAAAAGGGCCTCATCGCCAACAGTCGGAATAGTAGCAGAAAATGTACACAGTACAGAAACGTAATAAGAAAATTGGTCTGCTCGGCATCTTGATGATAATAAGTAAACGAATCAGTAGAAAAAGAACGCCGTAAAAAATAATAATAAATCCTAGATCTTGAAGATCTTAAAAACGGAGCATAGCTCTCAAATACTGAAAGGCAAGGTCACACTCTTCATCAGTGCCCATGGTGTGACAAAAGATCTTAATCAAACCCGTTTCTGAAACAGACATGAAAACACGTCTGATCATGGGCAGACGGATTTTGAAACTCACCTTTCAAAGAAGTCACTGCGCTAAACAGATGGAGGTAGCGCACAGTGTCCATAGTGACGCATCCAATGACGCGTAGTCATGACTGCAAGATGACATGGCAAATCTCCGGCTCCAAAACAGTGAATCTGAAAAGGGCCTCATCGCCAACAGTCGGAATAGTAGCAGAAAATGTACACAGTACAGAAACGTAATAAGAAAATTGGTCTGCTCGGCATCTTGATGATAATAAGTAAACGAATCAGTAGAAAAAGAACGCCGTAAAAAATAATAATAAATCCTAGATCTTGAAGATCTTAAAAACGGAGCATAGCTCTCAAATACTGAAAGGCAAGGTCACACTCTTCATCAGTGCCCATGGTGTGACAAAAGATCTTAATCAAACCCGTTTCTGAAACAGACATGAAAACACGTCTGATCATGGGCAGACGGATTTTGAAACTCACCTTTCAAAGAAGTCACTGCGCTAAACAGATGGAGGTAGCGCACAGTGTCCATAGTGACGCATCCAATGACGCGTAGTCATGACTGCAAGATGACATGGCAAATCTCCGGCTCCAAAACAGTGAATCTGAAAAGGGCCTCATCGCCAACAGTCGGAATAGTAGCAGAAAATGTACACAGTACAGAAACGTAATAAGAAAATTGGTCTGCTCGGCATCTTGATGATAATAAGTAAACGAATCAGTAGAAAAAGAACGCCGTAAAAAATAATAATAAATCCTAGATCTTGAAGATCTTAAAAACGGAGCATAGCTCTCAAATACTGAAAGGCAAGGTCACACTCTTCATCAGTGCCCATGGTGTGACAAAAGATCTTAATCAAACCCGTTTCTGAAACAGACATGAAAACACGTCTGATCATGGGCAGACGGATTTTGAAACTCACCTTTCAAAGAAGTCACTGCGCTAAACAGATGGAGGTAGCGCACAGTGTCCATAGTGACGCATCCAATGACGCGTAGTCATGACTGCAAGATGACATGGCAAATCTCCGGCTCCAAAACAGTGAATCTGAAAAGGGCCTCATCGCCAACAGTCGGAATAGTAGCAGAAAATGTACACAGTACAGAAACGTAATAAGAAAATTGGTCTGCTCGGCATCTTGATGATAATAAGTAAACGAATCAGTAGAAAAAGAACGCCGTAAAAAATAATAATAAATCCTAGATCTTGAAGATCTTAAAAACGGAGCATAGCTCTCAAATACTGAAAGGCAAGGTCACACTCTTCATCAGTGCCCATGGTGTGACAAAAGATCTTAATCAAACCCGTTTCTGAAACAGACATGAAAACACGTCTGATCATGGGCAGACGGATTTTGAAACTCACCTTTCAAAGAAGTCACTGCGCTAAACAGATGGAGGTAGCGCACAGTGTCCATAGTGACGCATCCAATGATATATATATATATAAATTTTGCACATATAGATGTGGCTGGTGTTTGGTAGCACCCCTTAAATCATCAAGCTTTCGGGCGAAACGCCCTTCTTCAGGATCTACACAGTCAATGACAACAACGTATAAGTAAAATCAACCTAGGTATAAAATCATACTAAACTTAACTAATGTAGTATGACCTTTTGTTGGTTTTGCGGGACAGGGTCACATATTATAGTTGTCAATGACATGTGTTGCACTATTCCGCTGAACTTGCTCAACTTTCTTGATGTTCGTTGTGTGTGTGGATCCCATGCTACTGCTGCATAATAGATCTTTAAAGGTCTTGTACAAAAATGCTTCTATAATCTTACGAGGACACCTTCTGAAGTTAAATATGCTGAAGAAAAGCTCGAGTGCACGGGGTTAGCTTTCTTGGAAATTATGTCGACATGGTTGTTGAAGTTAAGGTTGATGTTAACCCAAAGGCATCCGGTAGATGCAGCTTCTACAAGAAATGTTCCATGGATGTTACAGGCAGAAGTGACTGGTTTGCGTTTCTTGGTTAAACGCAATACTTGACACTTTGATGAGTTAAAGTGCATGTTTCATATGCGTTCCCACGCCTGCGAGTAAATATTACAAGACCGTCTTGGCGCAGCTCGTGTCATGTGAACATAATATCCTCCTGTACAGGGCACAGTCATCTGCGAAGAGCCGTAGAGTTGTTCAAACAGTCCGGAAAATTGTCAGTTATGAAGGCTAAGAAGAGTAAGGGCCTGAGGACACTCCCTTGTGGCATACCAGATGCCACAAGGAACTTCGCTGACTTCATCTTTAACCTGTACATACTGTGTGCGACCTCTGAGAAGTATTCAACCCACTGCAGAGTACACCCTCTCACCCCATAGCGTTTTAGCTCGTGGAGAAGAAGTCTGTGAGAACACATGTCTTCGCAAGTCCGATAACATCAGATCGGTCAGACCAATATTGTTTATTTCTCGAGTCACATCATTGTCAAGACCAGATGAGTGTCACATGATCTTCTTTACTGGAAGCCAAACAATTGCACACTAAAGTGTTCGGGAAAAAGAAAAGAATGATACGATTGCTTATACAGTCTACCAGGGCATTGACCTATCCCAGCAGGAAAACAAACACTCTTCATGATAGAACTGTTTCGTCAGTGGATTGTGTCATTGACAGTAGAGTCATTTTTTTTCATAGTTCTTGTTCTATCCATTTTTTTTTTTTTGGGGGGGGGGGCAAGGGATGTAGTTGCGTCCTTTTCATGGACATCGAAGATTGATTATAGTATTGTTATGCTCCTCAGAGTGTCCTTTTAATCTTGAAGTAATTACTTATATGTCACAATGAGATGGTCGAGATAGTTTTCTGAAGTTATAGATTTATCTACTAACTGGTAAAGCATTGTCTTTAGTTTTATTAGTGCTTATAGTCGGGTCGCTGAGTGAAATTACTGTTACATCGCGGATAAAAGCACTAAATTTGGAGAAATAGGCCCGAGGACCAATCCTCAATGGTACAGTTAAACTCGCCTAAGTCGACGTCACATATGTCGAATAATCGCGCAGGCCGATGATTTTAAAAAGTCCCGATTTTTCCCCATTGACTTACGTGTATTAATTCACTCACAAGTCGAATTTGTAAGTCGAATACTCGCCTAAGTCGACGAAATTCCAAGAACACTTTAACGGGAAAACCATTGAATTCATTGTGCCTAAGTCGAATCAGATTTTATTGTGTAATAAATCACTGTCGAAATCACGAGACGAAAGTTTTTGTTTACATACAGTATATACCAAAAGAAACTTTGCGTTAATAAACATTAACGTTTCATTAACTCTTTATGTGCCATGGTGGAAACCATGGGCGTAAATCCCGGGGGGGGGGGGATGGGGGGGATATATCCCCCCCCCTGAAATGGAGGAGGGGGGGATGGCCTGTACAATCATCCCCCTGAATTTTGAAGAAAAAAAAATGGAGGAAGTAGAAATGTAATTGTATCAATTTTGGCATATTGCATGACGTTTGTACGCCGGCCTTCAGACAGGTAACAGAGCTGAACAGTATTCTATCTTGTAGGAAATCGAATGCATAATTTTCTCAAGCGCTCGCTCGCTTCGCTCGCTCGCGGACATGGACATACACTGTAAGGTATGGCTCAGACGTTGACAACGTCAAATAGTGTAGGCCTAAATGTAAACATGCTAAGGCGAGAGTAACTTGGGACCATCTGCAAAATATGTACGAAAACAAACAAACAAACAATAACAAAACTATATTGCCATAATTGAACCCCCTCCATTTCCTGAATCATTCATGAGGAACGACAGTGACTGATAATTCAGTCAAGATACATTTATGGGTATACCCAGGGAAGATCAGGGGCGTCGAAAATATCTCGGGGGGGGGGGGGGCAAAGGGCATTTGCCTCGGCCCTACGAAAGTGTTTAGGCAGGCAAATCATTTTTCCCCCAAGCAATTTCCGAGATGTGGACAAATTTCGAACTTTCTTAATGGAATTATTGTCCAAATACCGCCAGAACTATGCACCAAATCGTTGAATTCAATCATAAACATGCAAAAGCTCCGCTATACTGGATCCCTTTCGATAAGAACACTGTTGAGATTGACGTATATTTCCCTAATTTGTCAAAGAGTGTGCAGCATATCTTTCACTTAACAAAAGCTCCCTCATATGCAGAGGCGTCGATGGGGGGGGGGGATGGTTCCCCCATAAAAGTGGGACAAACCAAATCGCAAAAATATAGCTAAAAACGGCAGTTTTTGGGGTGTAATGTCAAAATTTTAAAGCTCGCTCGCTCCACTCGCTCGCATTTAAGCGCTAAGCCATTCCCCTGATGTTGCCAGTGATTGAAAGCAGTTGCGCCCGGTGCGCCCCCCCCCCTAATCTCCAAAGCAAAAAATATAGCTACAAATGGCAGTTTTGGGGACTGTAAGATGTCAAAATTTTTCAAGCTCGCTCGCTTCGCACACTCGCATTTAATCATTATGCCATTCTCATGATGTTGCTGCCAAAAATTGCCAGCAGTTCTCGCCCGGTGCTCCCCCTTAATTTCCAAAGCTAAAAATAAAGCTACAAACGGCAGTTTTGGGACTGTAATAAGTCGAAATTTTGAAGCTCGCTCGCTCCGCTCGCTCGGATTTAATCATTATGCCATTCTCCTGATGTTGCTGCCAGTAATTGCCAGCAGTTTTCGCCCGGTGTGCCTTCCCTTAATTTCCAAAGCGAAAAAATACAGCTACAAACGACATTTTCTGGGATTGCAAAATGTCAAAATTTTAAGGCTCGCTTGCTCCGCTCGCTCGCATTTAATCGCTATGGCATTCTCCTGTTGTTGCTGCCAGTGATTGACAGCAGTTGTGCCCGGTGCGTCCCCTTTAATTTCCAAAGCGAAAAATATAGCTACAAATGGCAGTTTTGGGGACTGTAAGATGTCAAAATTTTCAAGCTCGCTCGCTTCGCACACTCGCATTTAATCATTATGCCATTCTCATGATGTTGCTGCCAGTAATTGCCAGCAGTTTTCGCCCGTTGCTCCCCCCTTAATCTCCACAGCGAAAAACATAGCTAAAAACGGCAGTTTTGGGACTGTAAGATGTCAAAATTTTGAAGCTCGCTTCACTCACTCGCATTTAATCATTATGCCATTCTCCTGATGTTGCTGCCAGTGATTGACAGCAGTTGTGCCCGGTGCGTCCCCTTTAATTTCCAAAGCGAAAAATATAGCTACAAACGGCAGTTTTGGGACTGTAATAAGTCAAAATTTTGAAGCTCGCTCGCTTCGCTCGCTCGCATTTAATCATTATGCCATTCTCCTGATGTTGCTGCCAGTTATTGCCAGCAGTTTTCGCCCGGTGCTCCCCCCTTAATTTCCAAAGCGAAAAATATAGCTACAAACGGCAGTTTTGGGACTGTAATAAGTCAAAATTTTCAAGCTCGCTCGCTTCGCTCGCTCGCATTTAATCATTATGTCATTCTCCTGATGTTGCTGCCAGTAATTGCCAGCAGATTTCGCCCGGTGCTCCCCCTTAATTTCCAAAGCGAAAAAATACAGCCACAAACGACAGTTTGGGGGACTGTAAAATGTCAAAATTTTCAAGCTCACTCGCTTCGCTCGATCGCATTTAATCGTTATGCCATTCTCCTGATGTTGCTGCCAGTACGAACTGCCAGCAGTTGCGCCCTGTGCGCCCCCTTAACTTCCAAAGCGAAAAAATACAGCCCAAAACCGGGCAGTTTTTTTTTACTGTAAAATACTAAAATTTTCAAGCTCGCTCGCTTCGCTCGCTCGCATTTTATTGTTATGCCATTCTCTTGGTGTTGCTGTCAGTAATTGCCAGCAGTTTCACCCGGGGCCCCCCCCCCTTAATTTCCAAAGCTAAAAATAAAGCTACAAACGGCAGTTTTGGGACTGTAATAAGTCAAAATTTTGAAGCTCGCTCGCTCCGCTCAATCGCTCAATCATTATGCCATTCTCCTGATGTTGCTGCCAGTAATTGCCAGCAGTTTTCGCCCGGTGTGCCTCCCCTTAATTTCCAAAGCGAAAAAATGCAGCTACAAACGACATTTTCTGGGATTGCAAAATGTCAAAATTTTAAGGCTCGCTTGCTCCGCTCGCTCGCATTTAATCGCTATGGCATTCTCCTGATGTTGCTGCCAGTGATTGACAGCAGTTGTGCCCGGTGCGTCCCCTTTAATTTCCAAAGCGAAAAACATAACTACAAATTGCAGTTTTGGGGACTGTAAGATGTCAAAATTTTCAAGCTCGCTCGCTTCGCACACTCGCATTTAATCATTATGCCATTCTCATGATGTTGCTGCCAGTAATTGCCAGCAGTTTTCGCCCGGTGCTCCCCCTTAATTTCCAAAGCTAAAAATAAAGCTACAAACGGCAGTTTTGGGACTGTAAAATGTCAAAATTTTCAAGCTCACTCGCTTCGCTCGCTCGCATTTAATCGTTATGCCATTCTCCTGATGTTGCTGCCAGTACGAACTGCCAGCAGTTGCGCCCTGTGCGCCCCCTTAATTTCCAAAGCGAAAAAATACAGCCCAAAACGGTAGTTTTTTTACTGTAAAATGTCAAAATTTTCAAGCTCGCTCGCTTCGCTCGCTCGCATTTAATTGTTATGCCATTCTCTTGATGTTGCTGTCAGTAATTGCCGGCAGTTTCACCCGGTGCCCCCCCCCCCACTTAATTTCCAAAGCGGACAAAATACAGTCACAAACTGCAGTTTTGGGACTGTAAAATGTAAAAATTTTCAAGCTCGCTTGTAACAGTTTGTCAGAAATATATCACTCTCCTCCCACTTTATATTTCATGCAAAAGAGTGAGACATCCGATCCCTGTAAAGTGTGTGTGTGTGTATGTGTGTGTGTGTGTGTGGGGGGGGGGGGGAGGTTACCAAGCTTCTCTCACCCCCCGTCCCCCTCAAGGCTGCTCCGGTTCGGTTATGGGCTTGTAATCGTGGTGATGGTGACTATCGCCGATCATCCCCCCCCCCCCCCCCACTCCTCAGTATGGATTTACGCCGTTGGTGGAAACCACCTGTGTGCCACGTTTAAATATTCTGAGACACGAAGGTAGTCATGCTTTGAGAAAGAATTCTGTTTCTCAAATTTGTTTAACTTCTACAAATTTCTGTTAGGATTGGCAAAATAGTAGGCAAAGTTAAAGAGGAATGCCAAGCTTTGTTTCGATTTGAATTGTATGACGAATCTATTTTCAATTTTTCTTTTGAATGACCAGTTGCTATATTACTGTAAAGGCAAGACTTTTGCACATAAAACCGTGAAGGAAACTTAGAATGTACGAGCAAATCTAGTTGGGAACATCGCTTGATAGTCGAGTACCACATAGAATGCAAGCCGTATATGAGAGAAACAAAAGCACGAAAAACGCTTTCATTGTTCTGAGGGATTAGCAGTAATTAGCGGTCTATCGACCGGTCTTTGCGGCTTTGTTTGTTGAGCAGAATAAGGGATTATGAGAAGTTGGCACGCCGTCCACTGAGTCGGACGTGCGAACGTGGCACATAAGGAGTTAACGCAAGCGGTTTCACCTGAATCGTCAGTAATGCAAACTAACGATCGGGAAAATTAACGTTTGTAGTAACGATGAGTAGCGATCCCTAGCGCAAATTAACGATGATAGGTAACGCAAGAACTCACGCGAGATTTTGGTTTTGTAACGAAACCTGGTGAAAAGCCGGATGTTTTCCTTCAGTTTTGGAAATGAACAGCGGTACCAATCCCCTCCATAAGATGCTATAATACATGTCAGATGTTTGCTCTTAATTTTGGAAATGAATAACGGTAATATTCGACTCGGTATGATACTAAAATAAATGTCGGATGTTTGCTTATACTTTTGGAAATGAATAATGGTAAGATTCAGTTCCGAATGGTACTGAATAATGTCAGATATTTGATTTTGCGTTCGGAAATGAATAAGGATACAAAACGGCTCCGGAAGATGCTGAAATAAATGTCGAATGTTTGCTTTGACGTTCGGATATGAATAATAATGATATTCAACTCCATACGATGATAAAAATACGATGATAAATGCCAGATGTTTACTTTTACGTTCAAAAGTAAATGATAATAACATTCAGCTCCGGAAGATGCTAAAGTAAATGTCGAATTATCCCTTTGACGTTCGGAAATGAATAACAATAATAATCAACTTCGTACGACGATGAGATAAATGTCAGATGTTTGCTTTTACTTTCGAAAGTAAATACTATGTAGCAATAACATTCGGCTCCAGAAGATGCTAAAATAAATGTCAGATGATTGTTTTTACGTTCGGAAGTGAATAGCACTAATATTCTTCTCCATACGATGCTAAATAACTGTCAGATGTTTGCTTTTAAATTTCGAAATGAATAACAGTAACATTTAGCTGCGTTTGATGGTAAAGTTAATGTTTGATATTTGCTTTGACGTTCGGAAATGAATAACAATAGTATTCAACTCCGTCCGATGATAAAATAAATGCCAAATATTCGCTTTTACGTTCGAAAGTAAATAGCATGTAACATTCGGCTCCGGAAGATGCCAAAATGAATGTCAGATGATTGCTTTTACGTTGGGAAGTGAATAGCAGTAACATTCTGCTCCATAATTAAGATGCTAAAATAAATATCAGACATTTGCTATTTAACATTTCGAAATGAATAACAATAACATTCAGCTGCGTTTGATGGTGTAGTAAATGATGGATGTCTGCCTTGACGTTGGAATATGAAAAAAACAGTATAACATTCGGCTCCTTACGATGCTGAAATAATTGTCAGATGATTCATTTCACTTTCGGAAGTGGACAGCCGTACCATTCGGCTCCTTACGATCATAAAATAAATGTCGGGTGTTTGCTTTTGAATTTGGAGATCGAATAACGGTAATATTCTGCTCCGTACGATGCTAGAATAAGTTACAGATTGTTTCTTTTACATTTGGAAATGATTAACGGTATCAATCGGCTCATTTAGATGATAAATTAAAAAGCGGATGTTTGCTTTCACGTTCGAAAATCGCTGAAATGAATAAGGATGATACTCAGCTCCGTATAAGATTCTAGAATAAATGTCTGTTGCTTGTTTTTACATTTGAAAATGATTAACGGTAACATTCGGCTCCGGAAGGTGTTAAAATAGATGATTGCTTTTGTTGCTTTTACAATCAGAAATAAATGACGGTAACTTTCGGCTCTTTACGATGCTAAAACAAATGTCGGATGTTTACAAATGTCTGCAAATACTCCCACTTTTTCATTTCAAACGTAAATTTTGACCACTTAAATAGGCAGCAACTTTTATAATAATCTATAAGCCTATTTGCTAAATCTTAAAACTCAGAATAACGGTATGAGATGATTCAATGTTCTATTTATTCATTTTAGACGTGGATATACCGTCCTGTGTCACTTCAGTAATACTTAATATTTATTTTTCCATGTTTATTAGGACCGATTTAGTTTTGCTTGGTTTGTTTTTTGGTTGTTTTTTTCGGGCCACCAAAAAATAAAAATCAATCATTTTGGTGGCCCGATGGGGCCACCAAAATAAAAGTTAGTGTGGAGCCCTGGCCTGCATCAATGTGGATAATGATGATGATGATGATGATGTTCGTCCTTCGCTGGCGAAGACGACCACAACTTTTAGTATTCACTACATTCCGTGAGTGAAATGAGGGAAGTTGTGACTTGCGCGTGAATTGGATTAAAGCGAGGAAGAGTTGCGCAGGATCATCAGCCTCACTCTCTCGTCCTGGTCCATCTATTTCCAGCGGCAAGACTTAATCAAGACGGCTGGAGATAAGTCAGGATGCAGTGGATGGCCATCAGTGTCTTACATGTCTCACTATGCCCTTGTTGCGCTCCACAACGCAACGCTGAATCCGCCTTCCCGCCCGTTGAACAAATCTGGTAGTTTCCTCCGCGTGGTTCGCTGGATTCATACTTCGCATGCTTTAGGTAGACAAGCCCTATTTCTCCGAGAGTTTGAATAACAACGGTATCCCAATGTGGATAAAGTGTCTTGCTGAAGGGCAAATAACGGGCACACCGCTCCAGCTCTCGGCTCCAGAGTAGACAGCATACATGTACATTATACATATGTACGTGTGGTGTAACTGTAAGTCGATTTTTTTTTCGACTTACGCACAAGTCGAAAATCGCCTAAGTCAATGTGTTTTGCTCAGTCCCGAGAAGATCGACTTATGCGAGTTTAACTGTATTAGAGCAGGAACATTCTTCAATTAAATTTGTTTGATTACATTTATGGTATAAATGCTAAAGTTTAATTTTCCAGCATGCATAAAAAAATCCGTAAATTTCGCGAGGAGCAAACATTCGTGAATGAAAAATGCGCGCGATTGTATACACGATGCATTGAATACCAGTGGCAATTCGCGGAAGTTTTGTTCTTTTTTTTCGTTGGCAAAAGAAAAGATAAGTAAACAGCAGTCTCCTCCCATTCGCGAAAGCTTCATGCCGCGAAATATAAACGTATGTGTCTGAGGCAGCATAGTGAAAGCTGCATCAGGAAAGAGGTTCTGATGTGTTTATTTTTGTTGTATTACTATTTGATGGAACTTGAAAACATGAACTCACTAGCTATTGAATTGAAGATCTGAATATTAGAACGACCAAGTCCAATTTTTGGCCAAATTTATTTTGACATGGGAAATTGTAGCTTATGCATGGGCTCATCTTGTGTATGAATAATAAACCCTAATTACCCTCGGAAGTGCCTGAAATGAATGAGTTAAAGGCACTCAATCGCTGCGAGTGGTTTGTGCGGCACGGAGACCTTTACGCAACACGCTGCCTTCCCCATTCTGTATCAAATGTAGTGACCCCGAATGAGAATAGCGCTGGCTCAATGGGTCAGCGAACAAGAAGAGAGGCAAAAGAGCCTCGCGTCTTCTGGCCTCTCTTCTGCAATTACCGCAGCTCGCGGTGACAATAATATATATGTATGATGCGTACACACACACACGCACACACACACACGTGTCTCAGTGGCAGCATTGTCCCACACGTTTATGGGTATAGCACCGAGTCTGGCATTGCGCAATTGCATGCACAAAGCGGCTGCCTTTAAATCTTCTATGAATGTAAGAATGAAGGACTTGGTCATTCCTACATTCATATTATAGCGCCCTCTCTCGTACTTCTCTCATCTCTATAGCAGAATATCATGTTTATGATTCAAAGAACAACCCAAGTCCATTATGACACAAAATGGCCTCTCCACAATTAATGTAAATGTTAATTGTCATAAAGATATATGTTCTCATTTATTGATACAATGTTGCCTTCCCATCACAGTTAAATAGAATATTATTGGACAAATAAAAAAGATATGAAGGTTTTTTTTTTTTCAAGTTTACTCGAAATGGTCTTCCATGGACTTGGGTCGTTCTTATAATCAGATACTCAATTCCATGAGAAACAAAACATTTGGCACGTGTAGGTGGTTGAATTAACCAAATATTTATAAATAGAACATGCTGCTGAGGTACCATTGCAGTGTCCCTTACCCTATTCCCAGTTTAGAGTAACGTATAAATCAAAAGGGATTGGAAACGTTTCCTAATGTAAAGGGGGGGGGGGGGGAGATCACCTACCCTTAAACACCCCCCCCCCCCCCCACACACACACACACATTTTAATAAAGAGAACGTTCCGAAGCTCCATTAGTAACTCTATGCTGAGAATACTAGTAGTGCGGGGTCTATAGGCCTATTGTGTGTAACGCCGTGGCACATCAACGTACAAACCGATCATTAATTCAGTCATCCCCATGTTTCAAATACTTTCTTGAACATGGAATTTAAGATTGTGTTAATGTTTTTCTTTCCATTAAAATGACAAACTTTACAACAGACCTGACCCTCTTTTTATTACTATGCTTCATCGTAATATACATAATAGCGTTACTTTCGTCGCATGAAGCTTTCGTGAATTGGAGCCACAGGTCCTTAGGGATCATCACTAAAAAAGATAATAATAATGATAAATAAAAATGGTGTTTTTACCCGCGCTGTAACGGTAATCTCAAAATTCAACATTAGGCAACCTATTAGCGATTAATGTAATTGATGCACCGTAATAAAGTTGATTTTGAGTGGAATTTAAAACACATTCTTCATTAGATGTCTTGTGTTTATATTGAAGTTCAACCAACAGTATGTATCAAGAGGTCATACATGTTGTACTTTTTACTTTGTTTTTTTTTTTTTTTTAATTCAGGTCACTGACATGCAGCAACGGGTTGGTATACGGCTGGCAGTTAAAAAAAAAATCATCAACATGAAGGCAAATCCATTATCATCAACAACATCTGAACGATGCAAAAAAATCATCAATACTTCATTATAGAGAGAAGAGAAGCGAGAGGAAGAGAGATAGATGTTTGTTTAATACATTATTAGTGCGTAGTTGTTATGTCATATCTTGATAGTTTGAAGATGATTTTTCAACTTGGTATATATTGTGTTATTATGTGATGTGATTATATTAACGTAAAAGAATCGTAAAAATATGTATATATATATATATATATATATATATATATATATATATATATATAATATGTATATATATATGAATATATATAGTTTGAAGATGATTTTTCAACTTGGTATATATTGTGTTATTATGTGATGTGATTATATTAACGCAAAAGAATCGTAAATATATGTATACAGTGGAAACTCGATATAACGAGATGGTCGGGACCGAGTCATTTTCCTCGTTATAGCCGATATCTCGTTATATCAGTAGGCATAAAAGAAGGCATAAAATAAAGACATTAATTTGCACATGTGGGACTACCCATCATATTTCAATCAATACTGATAACTTGATATTGTGTGTGAGGGAATTACTCACCTTTATGGGTAAGAAGATGTTTTTCGCCAAGGAAATCCAATATCAAGAATGTGTTTCTAATTAATTGTAGATGTTTGAATTTGTAAATTTATATAGCTTGCGATTGTATCAAGATTGTCTGTGGATTGGTATGTGGTTATCGTATGGGTGTGTGTTGTGTGAAAAGCTTGAATATGGTCTGCACAATGCTGTGTGTGTTTGTGACCTATTCTGTGTGTACATTATGACTGCGTGTGTGTGAAGACGGGGAATTCCCTAAGTAGAAGGCCAATCACAGCATCAGATTGCCTCACACCTGCTAAACGTCATGATGATGTCATGTATACATATTTTTATATGGCCGTCCCACCACATTTTCTGCATGTATCAGTGTGCGTGCACACACACACTTCACACGTACAATATGCAGTGCTAGCTGGAGTGCACTGAAGAAAATGATTATGTGTATACAAGACAGTTTTTGGCGCATCAAGCTTTACAATCTCGGAAGATGATAGCACATGCGAAGCAAAGCTTTACCGAAGGCATTTTGCTTTACCTCGCTATAGCAGGTTTGATTTACTATGTTTTTCTTTGTTTGGAAGTCACAAAATTTATCTCGTTATAGCAGTTATTTCGTTATAGCCGATATCTCGTTATAGCAGTGTTCGTTATACCGAGTTTCCCCTGTATATATATATATATATATATATATATATATATATATATATTTAATATATATATAATATATATATATATATATATAAAATATATATATATATATATATATATATATATATATATTATATATATATATATATGATATGTATATATATATATATGAATATATATATATATATAAATAAATAAATAGATACATATATATATGTTATATGTATATATATATATATATATATATATATATATATATATATGTGTGTTTGGTGTTTTGTTTCTGTATCATGCGCTTTCCTCGCCAGGAAAAAGCGTTTTAGTCTAATGCCATTTTAGGTTTTTATCACATTCACCTTTGATCGTTTTTGATCAGTGACTACCAGGAAAAGCTGGTTGACTATCTGGTAAAGTCTGATTGACTATCAGAAAAAGTCTGATTGACTACGGGAAAGACCGTTGACTATCAGGAAAGTCTGATACAGTATTTCATCATGGACTAGGCACAACTACTGCCTGGAATGTCTCTATGGGGGCCGGAGGTGTGAGGTTGCGTCAGTGAAAGACAAGATGAGGTGGGTCTCTGAACCGTTTATCTTCGTGATAGTGAATCGGAGCATGACGTTGGCAATGTAAGTCCATTGAAAAGCTATCAGGGATTCATTTTTGTCATGTTTTTAACACTCAATTCATCCTTTCATTTTTGGCTCTTCATGGAGGGAACAAGTCAATGGATGCGTCGTTGCTACGCCTAACGCGCACAGGCACATCGCGCGGTTACCATGCACTGTGGAAGCAACTACCAGACTAGACGCATTCCATCACAAGCACGTTAGTTTTGAAATCCGTCCGACCAGGAGAGACGTATACCCTTGTGTGTATGTCTGCTTCAGAAACGGATTTTAATCTAACATCACATCGCTGATGAAAAATGCGATGACTAACCTGTTTGGTGTTTTGTTTCTGTATCATGCAATTTCCTCGCCAGGATAAAGCGTTTTATTCTATTGCCATTTTAGGTTTGTATCACATATATATATATATATATATATATATATATATATATATATATATATATATAGTGTGAAAGGTGTGTATTCAGTTGCTAAACCCCTGGGCCGTCGCATCTTAGCAGTGTGTAGGTGAGAGTAAGGATGAGGCGATAGACGTATCTTGAATCCTCACAGTTTGAATTTTATTGTCAGGCTTTTGAGCCCTGCCCTTTATCAAGAGATGTGATGTACAATTCACTTTGGCTGGTTGCAAGCCGGCAATCCGTTGGCAACCTGTTGCGGGAAACATTTTGTGATAATGGGTGGAGGTAGGCGTCATTACTATATATATGTATATATATATATATATATATATATATATGAAGAGTTTGTTCGCAAAAACCGATAAGTCCATTTTTGAAAATTTTGAAGTTCAATCTCTGTCATAAAGTACAAAATAATACCTTTTGAATGATATATTGGTCACTACATATAAAGGTATATTTTTGAAGTTATGGTCAAAAGAAGCAAAAATTTTCTTATTATTCTCTTTGTTTTTCTTGACCTTTAATCGCAAATATCTCCATTTGGCAAATATGGACTTATCGGTTTTTGCAAACAAACTCTTCATATATATATATATATATATATATATATATAATAATATATATATATATATATATATATATACCGGGTGTCCAAAAAAAAACAGCGGAACGGTGGATTTTCAGTACCTTGCGGTCTAAAAGTTATATATCTTTTGACATCATAAGAAAGAGCATCTTCCGCAGAAGACTATGATAACAAAATAATCTAATTTGGTTCAGTACTTTTTATTCTACGCCAATTTCTGAAAATGTAGTCATTGTTAAATTTCGCCGGATTTTTGCGACTTATGAGATAATGATTTGAGTGCGACACGCGATCCATACGGTGAATATTGTGTAAGCTCGGTGATCCATGTCAACAAAAGATACAGCTTTCACATTGGGTACGGGCCAGGAAAAAAAAAAAACAGTGTGTGTGTGTGTGTGTGTGTGTGTGCGCGCGCTCCCAATATGAAAGCGTTATCTTTTGTTGACATGGATCAACGAGCTTACACAACTCACCGTATGGAACGCGTGTCGCACCCAAATTATTATCTCATAAGTCGCAAAAATTGAAAATGACTGCATTTACAGAAATTGGCGTAGAATAAAAAGTGCTCAACCGAATTTAATGACTTTGTGTCATGGTCTTTTGCGGAAGATGCTCTTTCCAATGATGTCAAAAAATATATCACTTTTAGAACGCAAGGTACTGAAAATCCACCGTTCCGCTTTTTTTGGGACACCCGGTATATTTAAATTCTGAATCCTAAATCATCGAAGTTAATAAAAATGAACATTAAAGGTCAGGGACAAAAGATGATTCCCACTCTATTGTTTAAAACACAATGGATACATGCTCTTACATTGTAACCCTAACTATGCAGCACCAAACAACACAAAAGGATGCTTTCTGATGGGACGTGATGGATCAAAGAATAATAATGTCTCCGTAATCCATACCGGATGACATTCTGACAATGTACAACTTTACGGGCGGATCCAGAAATTCTGTAAAGGGGGGCGCAACTAATATTTCTGGTTCCATTTCCGGATTTCATTCCATATTTTCTTTTTATTTCTTTTGTTTAAACGATAAATAAAGGGGGCGTGCGCCTCTTGCGCCCCGCCCCTCCCCCTGGATCCGTCACTGCAACATACACTTGTGTATAATGGATACACATGTAGAGCAAGGTTGAATCAGAAGTTAAGTCCCAATGCAGTGTTCACTTAACAGACATGAAGCCATAAATAGCACCGAGAGATAACATAAATCATACACTTACAAGTACAGTAGACACTAATTCTTATATGCTAAAAACAAAAACAAAAACCAAACACAACGCTATTAGCAGTAATGCTTTGTGCGTTAAATACATGTACAGAGATGTAAGACGTTCCGAGTATAACACAGTTGGTTTGTATCAGTCTGATTTGAAAAAAGCCACTCAGCTCATGTACACTGTATGTAAAGAGAACACACACAATTCTACCGGTGGAGGCATCACATCCCTTCTCCTCCCTTTTCCATCTTAATAATTTATGCCATTTTTACGAGCATCAGTTGTCTCACAGCTAAGTATCATGTATTCATGACCTTGTATTATATGTAGCTCTCTAGTGCGAGGTTTGCTGTACCCAGGTATATGCAACATTTGCCATAGCCTGTAGCTTGTCACATACAATGTATTTTCATACTCATTGTTGCCTCTCTGTACAACTCCCTTTGAGGAATATTTCATTTCAATGTTGTCATGGGAACTATTATCATGTTTTCGTTGGTTGTTTTTTTTTTGTGTTTCTGTTTGTGATGTAATGTATTTTGTAAGGCAGCTCACCACAAGCTTTGCTTTTTTGAGGTTCTGCCTTCCTGTACAATAATTTCATGCATGTGATTTCCTACATGAAAAAAGATGGAAAATAAATGTTATACAAACTTGAACTTGAACTTGAACTAGTTGAGACTGGGGACACGTTTTAAAAGTTGTTATCCTACCAATTAGACACATGCACATACTGTCTATCCCCTCCCCCTTCCCCCCCCCCCTTCCCCCATACTGAATGAAAAAAAAAAATGTATGTATAATATGTGACCCTGCACCTCAAAACAAACAAAAAGTCGCCAGACATGAATTTTTAGCTAAGACCATATTCTGAAAGAGCAGACTTTAAGCTTTAAAATGATGTATAACTCAAATCAAATGGACTCTCCTATAACCTATCTAAATACTGGAAAGAAAGCACAAACTCAGGAAAAATGTGAACTGAGAAAGAGGCTCTGAAGTACAGTGTCTATTCAAGCGCTTCATCTTCACCACACCGTGCTGGCTGTGCGATGAATGGGACAAAAAACAGGAAGTAAACCACCAGAGTAACAACAATGAAGGGATTATTAGATTAAAGTGAAATTAAGCATGCCTCAACAACACATTCTGTCCATAATTACTCTTAACTTTCAAAGCAGTAGCACTATCCTTTCAAAAGTTATTAGAGTTGAAAGTGAAGAGTGTGGACAAGGTTTTTTTTTCAGAAATGAAAAAGGGATTCTAAAGACACACCTAATCACACTATTCTACCAATAATGTTCAAGATAAACTGCTAAAAAACACAGTTTCCTGCTTGTTTTATGATACCAAATTTTAGCATAATGTGAAAGAAGACCCGCTCTTTCAGAAAATATGAAAAAGTCAAATTCGGCTAGATTGACCCATTTCACTTATTTTCAGTCCTCACGCAAAATCAGGGTGTGCGACTTTATGTTCGTTTTGAGGTGCACGGTCACATATAATCTTTTCTGCCTGACAAGCAAAGCAACATAAACATCTAAAGAGGGGCTAAGCCACCCCTCTCACCACAAAAACGAGGGGAGGGGGTTCAAACCCCATACCCTATCACCATCCGTCACTGTGAGCTATTGTTTTCAAGCTCCCAGAAGGCTAAGCAAAGAGAAGTCAATGTACTTTATCTACCAATTCATTATTACTTTTTTAGAGTATGAAGCGATCTAATGGGAAATAAAACAGGATATTTCTATCCTTGTTGAATAATTGTCACCTCAAATCTAAGTTATTTTTTATAAGTCTTTAGGAGAAAAACACTGGCAAGCCAACCTTGAGATTTGTTCTACACTGACATTGACAGTCTGATTAACTGGCAGCGAGATCGAACTACCTGCCGTTTCTAATACACAATAGCGAGGTTATCAAAAAAAAAAATCATCATTGTCATTACTGTGTGTGTATATATACTTTGATATGTTTGGTTACTTTCATGTTGTTGCCTCCTCCTGGTACACCTTCCAGGGCTCACTGTTTGCTCACCCCTCCCCCCTTCCACTTGCTGTTGCTTTTTCATTCTTTCCCTTTCTTTATCTTTCTAGTGTTCCTTAAATCTTCTTTGATGTTGCCCCCCCCCCCATTCATCCGTTTCTTTCAGTCGTTACCCCCATGATCCTCATAATCATTACTGACCTTCCTCTGCCGTTTGTCTGTCCGACCTCCTCTGCCTTATGTCTGTCCACCCTCCTGCTCTAATCCCCCCCCCCCCCCCCGTTTACCTGTTGGGCTCCTTGCCCGTGACCTCCCACCCTCTCCGTTGTTTTCTTTGTTCTGTGTACCCAGCCTGTTCCTGCCTCTCATGTTGTGTGAAGTCCTTATGATTATGTGATCGCTTTCCATGCTTGTTTGTAATTTTGCCTCTGACGAAGATTCTGCTAGGATCGATAGCTCAGGCCCCTTTTGACTCCATTTTACTCCATTGACTCGCCTTTATTGGATAAGCAGTATTCAGCAGCTTTTTTTTTTTTTTTTTTGCTACGCTATTAAAAAACCACCACCACCACCAACAACAACAACGACAACAACAACGATGTACCAATGCCATTCATCCCGTTCTGCTCATGCGTCGGGAAGACGGTTTCGCAATCAGCTTCGTTGCGGCTGTGAATCGTGAGAAACCGACAGAATGCTGATATACCACTAATATTACCCCTTTCCCAGTACAAGAAAGTAGAAGCACACACGCATTAACGTAAAGACGGGATCTAAAACTTGCCAGTTTTAAGCTCACAAATGTCAATACTATCAATATCAGTCCAAAGCTTCGTTAATTTATAAAGTAAGAAAACGAGAGTCATCATTTCGAAGACTTCGGATTAGCGAACAAACTTAAGTTTAAGGAATAATAAACATCTTTTTTTATTATAAACTTTTGTGCAATCGGAATAACAAGCCATAGGAATAACGAGCCTGTAGACTATCATACATAAACCCGAGTATCGGCGTCGAACAAACTGTCGGCAATTCAAAATACACGATGGCTTGGCGGACTCTTTCGTCCATTCTGTAATTTCATTGCGGAAATATGAATAACCGTGTATGAAGGAAAGTCTTATGAGATGGTCCTGATCAGTGTAAACATTCTTTGAAGTTCCAGAGCTCATTTTTCGTCCTTGACTTGTCGTTATCTACCTACATGCAATCGGGATTAAGATTTCTATAACAGTGTGTAACTGACAATCATTGTTACAAGCTTTATGGCATTACTGCTTGGTGTTGGATAGACAAGCAGCAAAGGGAAACAATATCAAAGCGGTATATATCCATATCACAGCCGTTCTGGTCACAAAAAAATAAAAGACAGTTTAAGTTGCAGTAGGATTCCCACAATTATTACTGTCTTGCGCCAAAATATCAGTGTTGCTTAGTCCGTTTGGCGGCTCAGGATTGTCTATTATTTTTTCTTTGTTTCCCCGTTTCCGTATTTTGCCTCCATTTTTCGCCATAAAAAAAAAAAAAAACACACCCCAAAATAAGTTGTATCCAGGCTGCTTATCTTGTTCTTCACACTAGACTTAGACTACTGGGATCAGCTTGAGTTTACATTACAGCATAGGTTCCACCGTATTATGGGGGGGGGGGCATTTTTAATTTTGAATCTCAAGACTTTGATATATTGACCATCATGTTCTACAATTGAAAGATTCTGAAAAAAGACACAAAGGAAAAGAAAACAATGAGAAAGGTAAAACCGGAGATCCACGACAGGTAAAGAAATATCGATAATAGATTATTCAATGATTGTCCACGTACTAAACACACACACACACAGGCACACACACACACACACACATTGACTTTCATGACTAGGAAATCAAAAAGTTACTACCTCCATCACCTCATCAACCAGCTGGCATCGCTCGAAGCAATATATCATGAATAATTCATTGGATCATCGGGTTAAGCATTCTTAATATATTATGAAATTTAGTCCTCGCATTTTGCCTTTTCGAACAAATAAACTAAAAATTCTATTGTCATGGCAAATGTTTCAAATCTTTCTCTGCTCAAATTTTGGCAGGTTGCGAGGATGCTTAACGAGTTTTAAAGAGCATTTTCAATGCTTTATTTCGTGGTCTGCTTCCATATCTCATTAAAAATGGATTTTGCTAAACAGCCGGTTTATAGGCACGTCTTGATGGAGCGAAATGAGCAGCAAAAATTGTATGGTATCTTCAAGAAGACACATCGAAAGCAGATTGCGCTTAAAGATACAAGTATGCATAATAATAATGTTATCTTTATCATAATCTTGATCACTTCTTATCTTTATCTTGATCACTTCTTCCTTATCCTTATTCACCTTCAAACGCAAACTAAAACGGCTTTTACTTAGTGGACATACACTACCCGGCTCTTAGCAACATTTTTTTTTTTCATACCCCCAGTCTTTTGTCTTTGTCCGCAGCTCTAAGTTATTTAACGATACCGTTATAGCACTTTTTCTGTAGACACGGCGAAATATGTACAGTCTCGTTTAAGCGATACTAAAGTAGTCATATGGTTCGATAGTTCGTTCTTAATACTGATTTTGTACTGGTACAATTTAAATTGGTCGCGATAAACATGTCCGTTCTCCGCATAATTCCACGCCTATAAATTCGGGAACCTACAGTTTTTACAAGCATCATTGCTTATAGGCCCCATAATATTTCTGACATTGATTTGTGATATCCTCAGATGATAATGACCATTTATATTTGTGTGTAATGTTTGTTTGTCTTTTTTTTAAACATAACTAAATATGGTTGTATATATTTTGTACTTTTGTTTTATTGTCAATCATTTTATAATCCCATCACTGAGAAAGTGGAAATGTGAAATAAACTTGAAACTTCAAAATTGATAATCATTATTGTAGCCTGAATAATTACGTTAGCATACTTTTTCCCCTTCCACAGGGTGTTTTATTTATACACATATTTAGAAAGTGACATTCACAAATAATTTTTTAATACAAAACAGAATAATAATTCAGTCATCGACAAAAATTGGCCAATTGCACTTGTACATATAATAACAAAATTCCTTTACCTTATTTACAACGTATAACTTTTTTTTTCATAGGCAGAAACAACCCTGAAAACACTTTTAATATAATATAATTGTAATAAAATGTTCAAACACAATAAATAAAGCCCATTTTTTCACAAAATTCTTTTCTCCACAATTCATTTGACTTAGACATTTTTTCCATCTCAAAATAACATTTTATCTCAGATATCATATATTCAAACTTATTCCATATGAATAAGGACATGAACAAAATATGTGACCCTGCACCTCAAAACAAACAAAAAGTCGCCAGACATGAATTCTTAGCAAAACCAGTGTGTGCGACTTTATGTTCGTTTTGAGGTGCACGGTCACATACATGCATTATGGTTTCCTCACAAACATTACAAAAAGTACACTTTTTATCTGTTACAAAACCAAAGTTTAAAAGAGCGTCTTTCATATAATTATTTTTATAATGTTCTATTCAGAATCTTAAATTGAAACCACCTCATATTAATATCAATAGTTGATTGAAAATGAATTAAACAGTATAAAGACCATGTTTTATCATCAAGATCCAACATGCTACTCCACTTTACAAAACTGTTACAATGTTTTAACGTGTGTCTTAAAAACGTTTGATAAATATCAGAACAACCTTTTCTATGTTTTAATATTACATTTAAACCATGAGGAATAAAAGGTTCTGTCATCTTCGACATGCATTTTTTTTTGCAAATGATTGAATAAAAGTACACAATCCACAGTGGTGGAAAAAGTTAGTTTGTATACCAAAAATTCAAAATATGAAAGAAATTTTCCATCATTATCTAACAAATCATTTGTAAAACGTACACCTTTCTCACACCAAGACTTGAAATATACAGTGTTGTTATTCATTTTAATCAAAGGATTATTCCAAAGAGGCTCTCTTGCCAAATTATCATGTGTATTAATTTGTAAAAAATCTAAAAAAGCCAGAAGTACCTCTTTCCAAAAATCATTAGGCATTATATTGGCAATGTTTTGTAGTATAATGACCCCATAAATAATTGAAACGGTACTGATTGGGGCAAGAAAGAACGGAACATGTGGAACATGTTATTTTCAGTCTGCGGATCACAAATAAACCTTCTGATCCAGGATATTTTAAGAGATTTGGCATGCCTAAAAATATCAATCATTTTTGTACCACCATGGCAATATGATTGGCACATTTAATTTCTATTCATCTTATCGAGTTTATTTTCCCTTATAAACGAATAAAAATAACGATTTATGTCTGTCAATGTTTTAAAATTTGGTTCGGGAGTGATAACAGCAAATAATTTAATTTTGACATCAATAATGATTTATTTACTGTAACTCTTCCTGAAACAGTAAGTGATTGTTTAAACCAGGAGGTCATTGTATTTGTAATACATTTCATTTTTTACGGTAATTTTGTTTAACCATTTCATTAAGTTTAACTGAAAATTGTGTTCCCAGGCACCTAAAGTACCTACCCTGAAAAATCCAATCAAAATTACAATCTTCCAACAATTTAATTCTACAATTCCGATTCTTTTCTATCCACGTTATTTTAGTCTTTGTGGGGTTAATTCGTATATTCGATATGTTAGCAAAATTGTCGAAAATCTCAAAAGTATCTTTTAGGTCTTGATCTTAGCCGTTGAGTGTTAAAAGTGTGTCATCTGCGTATTGTAATACTTTAATTTTTTATCAATTTGCAATCCAACTACAGAATTCGTGTGCCTCATCATAATTCCAAGGATTTCACTGACCAATAGAAAAAGATACGGTGATAAAGGATCCCCTTGCCGACAGCCCTGTTCTATTTGAATCTATCTGTAAAACAACCGTTCACTAAAACACTGGAAGAAGCATTGTTATAAAACAATTGAACCCATTTTTTTTATAGATTGGCCGAAATTTTAAAGATCTAAAACTTTAAAAAGAAACTTATGAGACACAGAGTCGAAAGCCTTTTCGAAGTCAATTAAAAGTTACAATCCGGGTATATCATGTAACTCTGTATAAAAAAAAAAAAATATATAATATATATCATACGGTAAACGAATATTTTCCCCAATGTATCGACCTTCCATAAATCCGGTTTGATTTCCATGTATCAAAATATCATAACAATTTCTGAAATCTGTTTGCTATACAACCAGATGCCAGTTTATATATTACATTCAATAAAGAAATTGGACACCAATTCTTTAAAAACTGTCGGGGTTGATTAGCTTTTGGAATTTATGTGACTACTATCAATTTTTGTTCAGCCGACATTTGTCTTGACAAATAAGCATAGTTTAAGGAATTTAACAACCAAAAAGATTTAATTTCCATCCAAAAAACACGATAAAACTCCACGGTAAAACCGTCTAATCCGGGAGATTTATTACATTTCATATTTTTTAAAACAAAGTTTACCTTTTCTTCATTTAAGGGACCTTCTAATGATAACGACATTTGTTGTAATAATTTGGGGATATCAGAAGATGATAGTAATAAGTCTAAATCTACATCTGTGGTTTCTTTCTCTTCATACAAACAGGAATAAAAATGAAACGCTTCCTTCTGTATATCACACTGATTCGTAATATCATTTTCACAGGAAAGCTGACGAATTTGTCTGTTAACATTGTTCTGTTTTCCAAAGTAAGAAATACTTTGAGGGCTTCTCTCCTAGTTCCATCCACTTAATCCTGCTTCTCATTGCGATTCTTTCATTTTCTTTTGAGCGTAATATTTTAAATTCGTGTTTTTGTTTATTAATTTCATCTGATATATCACTTTTATCATTACATAATAATATTTTTTGTTCTAAATCTTCTATATTTTCTCCAATTCCCTTTTTCTGTTAATATTTTGTTTTTTAATATTAGAAGCGTAAGAAAATAGTCTCCTCACGTATTGTCGTCATAAAAGTTTCAAAAAATAACTGATCATTAACAATAAACTGACATTCAACAACTACATTGTCATTGTGATCAAACTGGACAGTTCCCATTGTATAGAATATAATTGAGTATATGAATATAAGAACGACCCAAGTCCAATTTTTGGCAAAATTCAGTTTGACATGGGAAATTGTAGCTCATGCATGGACTCATCTTGTGTATAAATGATAAATCCTAATTACCCCCGGAAGTGCCTGAAATAAATGAGTTAAATCTTATATGAATGTAAGAATGAAAGACTTGGGTCATTCTTACATTCCTATTATAGCGCCCTCTCTCATCCTTCTCACATCTCTATAGCAGAATATCATGTATATGAATTAAAGAACGACCCAAGTCCATCACACAAAATGGCCTATCCACAATTAATGTAAATGTTAATTGTCATAATAATGTATGAAGAATTTGTTTGCGAAAACCGATAAGTCCATTTTTGAAGATTTTGAAGTACGGTCTCTGTCATAAAGTACAAAATACAATGTAATACCTTTTAAAGGTCCAGTTTACCTTTGGGAGCAGTGATTTCAAAAATGTTCAAGATATCACATTTAATGCATATGTGTAGGTCTGTTGTATCATAAAACATCCTACCATATGAAATATTTGCCATAAAACCTAAAATATAAGGAGATATCAGGATTTTTCTCAATAAACCGTAACTGCATACGGTTTAGTCTGGAAACGTTTTTATTATAACTATTGTTCACATTTTGTGTATTTAACAACACTTAACATCCATTATACGGATTCAAATTTTGACAGTGGTTGTTTCTATCCCTAACTCACATTTTAGAATTATTTTAAAGCACTAATGCTTTCATCTGCAAATGGTAAATTATGCCTTTAAATTATATATTGGTCACTGCATATAAAGGTACATTTTTAAAGTTATGGTCAAAAGAAGCAAAAATTTTCTTTTATTCTCTTTATTTTTCTGGACCTTTAATCGCAAATATCTCCATTTGGCAGATATGGACTTATCGGTTTTTGCAAACAAACTCTTCATATGTTCTAATTTGTATATACGATGTTGCCTTCTCATTACAGTTAGATAGAATATTATTGGACAAATAAAAAAGATAGGAAGTTTTTTAAGTTTACTCGAAAGGGTCCTCCATGGACTAGGGTCGTTCTTATATTCATATACTCAATTATATAATTCATATTTTCTTTTAATTTATTGGACATATATTTCATCTTTCAATAAAACATTATTAAATTGCCAAAACCCTGGTTCCCGTTTAAACCCCTTAAAATTTAAACTTAAAGAAACGTCAGCATGATCAGTACGGTAAACTGAAGAAATATCAGTATCATAAACTAGTGAGAGCAATTCGGATATTAAAAAATGATCTAATCTACTTTGCTTAAAGGGATTTGGTTGCCGCCACGTATAACATATTTCATCCGGATTACATATTCCCCATGGATCACATAAACTTAAATCATTCTTCATTGTGTCTAATTGTTTTTTTCGGCCCTCGGGTTATTAACATGTACATAGTTATATGTATCGAGGGTTGTATCCTGAACTAAGTTCCAATCACCACAAAGGATAGTATGCGGGTTTTCAAATTCTAATATAATCTTATGAAGATCAACAAAGCATTCAGGTTTATCAGTATTCGGACCATGATATTATAAAGATATAAATGTCAGATTATATTCACCTAATTTCAAATCTAATACCACAAAATTTCCTGTTTTATCTGTCTTAACTCTATTAACTTTTACAGGAATTGTATCTTTATATGATATGGCAACACCTCTTGAATTCGAGGTATTACATGACAGAAAACATTCACCTTTCCATTCCATGTTAGCATACTTATTAGCTTGATAGAGATAGCCTCACGTATAATGGAGCCAAAAAATGCTGGGTAAATCATGCCGTTGAGAGGTTATTTAATGGTACCATTACATCAAACCTATAGCGTTCTTTCTCAATCACGGCGAGATCTGTACAGTCTGGTTTGAGCGATATTCATGTGGTTCATTACCTCATTCTTTATATTCATTTTTGCACTGGTATGCATTTAGTTGGACAAGATAAACATCCGTTGTCCGCACATCTCCATGACTATGAATACGGGAGCGAACAGTTTTACAAGTGACCTTGCTTTTATTTAGGCCCCATCATATTTCTGACATTTACTTTTGACATCCTCAGATGATAAGACCATAAATGTTTGTGTTAAGTATGTTTTTTTTTTCTTCTCCAATTAAAAGATATGGTTGCATAGTTTTTGTATTCTTGTTTTTACTGTCAATCAATCAATTATTTACTGATAATTGCCTTTTCCTTTTGTTTTCTATTCTGAAATCACGTTCGTTTAACTCTTTACGTGCCACGTTCGCATGAACGACTCGGTCGACGGCGTGCTAACTTCATTTCGCTCAAATGCACAAACTCGCCTAAAGTGATCGATAAATCGCCATTATGCCACACACAATGAAGGCGTTAATTCTTTCGATTCCATTCACGTCACAGTCATGTAGTTTGCATTTTATGTGGTGATAGACTATCAAGCGGTGTTCCCTACTAGATATGCCAGTGAATTGTAAGTTTCTTTCAAAAATTATATCTCTACGATAATGCATGACCGTAATCTGGCAGAACTGTAGATCGATTTTGGTCGATTTAAATTGTATTTGGCGTTTTTAATGTGGGGTTGTTTTTTTTTTTTCTCATGCAGCTCTTTCATATGGCCAAAAACGAAGAAGTTATGATTCGAAAAAAAAGATAGAAAGTGCTTTTTGCAAAATTCCCAGGGAGAAGGGGTGATTAATCTGGAAGAACTGCGTAAGTCGGGATGCGAAATGCATTTACCGATGTTAATCAGCCAAAATGTATTTATTATGAAAAGGCGACTTACGACAACGCTTGGACCAAGGTGTTCCTGCATCCCGAACAGACATGGTATCCTAACACGCGCATGCAATCGCGATCGCAACGAACGCACGACGAGTGATACAGTTTGAAGTGTTTTATATATATGTGACCGTGCACCTCAAAACGAACATAAAGTCGCACACACTGATTTTTGCGTGAGGACTGAACATAAGTGAAATGGGTCAACCTAACCAAACTTGACTTGTTAATATTTTCTGAAAGAGCGGGTCTTCTTTTACATTATGCTCAAATTTGGTATCAAAAAACGGGCAGGAAAGTGTATTTTTTTAGCAGTTTATCTCGAACATTTTTGGTAGAATGGTGTGAATAGGCGTGTCTTTAGAATCCCTTTTTCATTTCTGAAAAACCTTGTCCACACTCTTCACTTTTAACTCTAATAACTTTTGAAAGGATAGTGCTACTGCTTTGACAGTTGGCATTAATTATGGACAGAATGTGTTGATGAGGCATGCTTGATTTCAGTTTAATCTAATAATCCCTTCATTGTTGTTACTCTGGTGATTTACTTCCTGTTTTTTGTCCCATTCATCGCATAGCCAGCACGGTTTGGTAAAGATTAAGCGCTTGAATAGACACTGTACTTCAGAGCTTCTTTTCGCAGTTCACACTTTTCCTGAGTTTGTGCTTTCTTTCCAATATTTAGATAGGTTAGGAGAGTCCATTTGATTTGAGTTATACATCATTTTAAAGCTTAAAGTCTGTTCTTTCAGAATATGGTCTTAACTAAAAATTAATGTCTGGCGACTTTTTGTTTGTTTTGAGGTGCAGGGTCATATATATATATATATATATATATATATATATATATATATGACCGTGCACCTCAAAACGAACATAAAGTCGCACACACTGATTTTACGTGAGGACTGAAGATAAGTGAAATGGGTCAACCCAGCCGAACTTGACTTTTTCATATTTTCTGAAAGAGCGGGTCTTCTTTTACATTATGCTAAAATTTGGTATCATAAAACGGACAGGAAAGTGTGCTTTTTTAGCAGTTTATCTCGAACATTTTTGGTAGAATAGTGTGATTAGGTGTGCCTTTAGAATTCTTTTTTCATTTCTGAAAAACCTTGTCCACACTCTTCACTTTCAACTCTAATAACTTTTGAAAGGACGACGCTACTGTTTTGAAAGTTGGCATTAATTATGGACAGAATGTGTTAATAAGGCATGCTTAATTGAGTCCAGTTTAATCTGATAATCCCTTCATTGTTGTTACTCTGGTGGTACTTCCTCTTTTTTGTCCCATTCATCGCACAGCCAGCACGGTTTGGTAAAGATTAAGCCCTTGAATAGACACTGTACTGCCGAGCCTCTTTTCTCAGTTCACACTTTTCCTGGGTTTGTGCTTTCTTTCCAATATTCAGATAGGTTAGGAGGTTTGAGTTTTACATCTGTTTAAAGCTTAAAGTCTGCTCTTTCAGAATATGGTCTTAACTAAAAATTCATGTCTGGCGACTTTTTGTTTGTTTTGAGGTGCAGGGTCATATATATATATATATATATATATATATATATATATATATATATATTATGTATGTTATATATGTAATATGTGACCGTGCATCACAAAGCAAACAAAAATTCTCACCCCTTGCTTTTACGTGAGGACTCAAAAAAATGTGAAATGGTTCAACCAAGTCAATCTTGAGTTTTTCATATTTTCTGAAAGAGCTGTCCTCATTTTTCATTATTCTTTAGTTTGGGATCTTAACATGGATGGAAGAGTATGTTTTCAGCAGTTTTTCTACAACCCTTTTATGGGGAGAGTAGAATGACGTATTAGAGGCTACTTTTCATTTCTTGAAATCCTTTGCACACTCCTCACTTTCAAGTCTAATAACTTCTGAAAGGATAACGCTACTGCTTTGAAAGTTAGCATTAATCATAATGTGTCCATAGAACATGTTTAATTTCAGTTTAATCTGATAATCCCTTCATTGTTGTTGCTCCAGTGGTTTACATCCTGTGTTTTGTCCCTTTCACGGCACAGCTAGCACGGCTTGGTAAAGATTAAGCGCTTGAATAGACCCTGTACTTCAGAGCCTCTTTTTTTCAGTTCACACTTTTCCAGAATGTGTGCTTTCTTTCCAGTATTTATGTAGGTTGGGGGGGGGGGGGTCCATTGGATTGAGTTATATTCATTTATTTCAAAATTTTCCCTTAACTAAAAATCAATGTTTGGCGGCTTTCTGTTGGTTTTGTGATGCAGAGCCACATATAGATATAAGCCTATAGAAACCAATATTCATATATAAATATAGATACATGTATAGATAGCAAAAATAATGTCACAATAGAGGAATGCATTAAATGGCAATTGCCTTGATTTCAATTCAAAATCCGAATTCTTTGGGATCTCCCCCTTCGTCAGGGATGACAGTGCGAATGAATTTTTACAGTGAAAATTCATATTGCAAGAAAAAGTCATGCGTAAGTCTAGATCCTTAGTCTAGATCACTCAGTGACTGACCAGTTTCTTTCAAGCTGTGTAAAAAAAAAAAATAATAAATAAATGTTATCTTTATCCTATGTAGACAAAATCCTGAAGACCCAATTCAACTAGCGGTGCAAGTAACACTAGAAACTTTAACAGTTAACACGTAACGCTCTGGAACACCGAACACATAACATACATGGATACAAAATGTGTAGGCCTACTATTGTTTGCTCAGAAGAAGCGAACCTTTTTATGTTAATGGAGTACTATCTTAAACTTATTGTGATCCCTGAAATAAATGTTTGATATTTTCATACAGTGTATTATTCCTTGTTTCACTTGCAGTTTTGCCACTCGCATATAACATGCGCACACGCACTTGAGCTCATGCGCATGCACAACAAGGTGAAAGATTGAATAAAGACAAGAGTGCAACGTTCGACTCAGCTGTCTTCAATTTCATTTCTGTTATACGGTTGTCTGATTGGATAGGGTGTAGTGTTAGCAAGAGCAACCGGAGGCCAGCACACTGATTGATTCCCTTTTCAGAACAGTATAGGAGTCCAACATTCATTTAGGGCATGTTTGATGACATCCTTTGTTTGTTTGTTTTTTTTTTTTTTTGCGTCCTTATCGTCTAAGACGTTGTTTAGTCTCTGTAAGAGTAGCGAATCTGTTGTTTACATTTTTCATGTTTAAATCTACCGCTGAAAGTCTAGTCCCACACAGCTGCTGGCTTGGCTCAACGAGAACTTCGAGAACAACGATAATATCGAGCAAAGCATATCACGATTGTGGCGCAATCGCGTAAAATAGATGCGGGATTCAGGTATACTCGATGATTAGTGAGGAAGCAAAAACCGATAAAAATTATCGATAGAGGGGTATCATTTGCATTTGTTATATTCTGCGTGAACTATAACTTTTGTCATGTACTGCCGGCCTGTATCATAAGTATACATGTAGTGCTATACTACCCCCAACCAGACTTCTCGTAATGTTCCAAGCAGACATAATTCTAAAAGGCATATCGTAAATGAATACTTTCTATTATCTATCCAGAATCTCCTCATCAACTTGATTCTCACCTCGCCGCACGCCGCGCTGTAAGGACGGCGCAGTTAGCTGCGTCATTTTGACCATTCGAAAAAATCAAAAAGAAAATAAAATCTGAATATCACTCTGGACAAAGAATTGCTAGATATCACTAAAACTTTGGAAACATATTGTAAGCATGTTGTGTTGACATTTTTCTCTCTCCCCCAGCTGTGATGATATCGATAATTATGCGTGTATAAGCCTACAATGAATCGTAATCGTGTCTTGCAGCCCTAACAATTAACATATTGTATGATGAATGACAGCATAAATGACAATTCAGGCAGTGAAATCTTCTGAATGCCGTCCTCATTCATAATCATCATCCTCATTATCATTACCATCATCACCATCATTACCATCATCACCATTGTCATTTACTGTCCAGTTTTCTCTTTCAACTTTGTTGTTTGGGAGCTCCACTTTTTTTTTTCTTTTTTCCCCCCTCACGGTTTCTCTTAAAAAAGCACGTTAACCCATATGAGACCAATTATGTATACTGCACTTACGAGTCTCTTCACTTACATTGTGAAGGGTTTAGTGTGGGTGCTAGTGGGTGCTGCCCAATGTTTTGTTTTGTTTTCTGCTTCTTTTTCTTTTTTTCTTCTTTCTTTCTTTCTTTTTTGTTCTTTTGTAGAGCCCACCGGAGGTGAGGGAAGACTAGGGATCGCCTGCGGCGTTTGTCCGTCCGTCGTCCGTCCGTAACGCTATAAAAACTTGAATAACACTCTACTGAGGACTTTGATTTCAATCAAGCTTGGAGGGGAGAGTGAATATACAAAGCTAAACATTTTACCATTTCAAGGTCATCTCAAGGTCAAATATCACAGGCAGGGGTCAATGGACTTTATGGGCTCAATGTTAAGTTTAACGGCGCGTTTTGATTATGGCTCATAACTTTTGATGTATATGTCCGTATGTGACCAAACTTGGATGGTAGATGTTCCTTGGGGAGTTGAAGGTCAACACAAGGTCAAAGGTCAAAAAACAAGGGTCAACGAATTTTTAGGGCCCAATTGCATTGGTTGTTTCTATAACTCACATTTTAGAACTACTTTGAAGCACTAATGCTGGGTTTTTGTTTCATCTGCAAATGTGACCCTGCACCTCAAAACAAACAAAAAGTCGCCAGACATGAATTTTCAGTTAAGACCATATTCTGAAAGAACAGACTTTCAGCTTTAAAATGATGTATAACCCAAATCAAATGGACTCTCCAAACCTATCTAAATATTTGAAAGAAAGCACAAACTCAGGAAAAGTGTGAACTGAGAAAAGAGGCTCTGAAGTACAGTGTCTATTCAAGCGCTTAATCTTTACCAAACCGTGCTGGCTATGCGATGAATGGGACAAAAAACAGGAAGTAAATCACCAGAGTAACAACAATGAAGGGATTATTAGATTAAACTGAAATCATGCATGCCTCATCAACACATTCTGTCCATAATTAATGCCAACTTTCAAAGCAGTAGCACTATTCTTTCAAAAGTTATTAGAGTTAAAAGTGAAGAGTATGGAGAAGGTTTTTCAGAAATGAAAAAGGAATTTCTAAAGACACACCTATTCACACCATTCTACCAGAAATGTTCGAGATAAACTGCTAAAAAAACACACTTTCCTGCCCGTTTTATGATACCAAATTTGAGCATAATGTAAAAGAAGACCCGCTCTTTCAGAAAATATTAACAAGTCAAGTTCGGCTAGGTTGACCCATTTCACTTATGTTCAGTCCTCACGCAAAATCAGTGTGTGTGACTTTATGTTCGTTTTGAGGTGCACGGTCACGTATATATATATATATATATATATATATATATATATATATATATATATTCATATATATATATATATATATATATATATATATATATATATATATATTCATATATATATATATATATATATATATATATTCATATATATATATATATGTATATGTATGTTATATATGTAATATGTGACCGTGCATCACAAAGCAAACAAAAATTCTCACCCCTTGATTTAATGTGAGGACTCAAAAAAGGTGAAATGTGACCATGGTGACTCTGCACCTCAAAACAAACAAAAAGTCGCCAGACATGAATTTTTAGTTAAGACCATATTCTGAAAGATCAGACTTTAAGCTTTAAAATGATGTATAACTCAAATCAAATGGACTCTCCTAACCTATCTAAATATTAGAAAGAAAGCACAAACTCAGGAAAAGTGTGAATTGAGAATAGAGGCTCTGAAGTACAATGTCTATTCAAGCGCTTAATCTTTACCAAACCGTGCTGGCTGTGCGATGAATTGGACAAAAACAGGAAGTAAACCACCAGAGTAACAACAATGAAGGGATTATCAAATTAAACTGAAATTAAGCATGCCTCATTAACACATTCTGTCCATAATCAATACCAACTTTCAAAGCAGTAGCACTATCCTTTCAAAAGTTATTAGAGTTGAAAGTGAAGAGTGTGGACAAGGTTTTTCAGAAATGAAAAAGGGACTTTAAAGACACAACTAATCACACTATTCTACCAAAAATGTTCGAGATAAACTGCTAAAACAATACACTTTTCTGCCCGTTTTATGATACCAAATTTTAGCTTAATGTAAAAGAAGACCCGCTCTTTCAGAAAATATGAAAAAGTCAAGTTCGGCTAGGTTGACCCATTTCACTTATTTTCAGTCCTCACGCGAAATCAGTGTGTGCGACTTTATGTTCGTTTTGAGGTGCACTGTCACAAATGGTTCAACCAAGTCAATCTTGAGTTTTTTATATTTTCTGAAAGAGCTGTCCTTATTTTTCATTATTTTTTACTTTGGGATCTTAACATGGATGGAAGAGTATGTTTTCAGCAGTTTTTCTACAACCCTTTTATGGGGGAGAGTAGAATGACGTATTAGAGGCTGCTTTTCATTTCTTGAAATCCTTTGCACACTCCTCACTTTCAAGTCTAATAACTTCTGAAAGGATAACGCTACTGCTTTGAAAGTTAGCATTAATCATAATATGTCCATAGAACATGTTTAATTTCAGTTTAATCTGATAATCCCTTCATTGTTGTTGCTCCAGTGGTTTACATCCTGTGTTTTGTCCCTTTCACGGCACATCTAGCACGGCTTGGTAAAGATTAAGCGCTTGAATAGACCCTGTACTTCTTCTTGCCCTGTACCTCTTTTTTCAGTTCACACTTTTCCAGAATGTGTGCTTTCTTTCCAGTATTTATGTAGGTTGGGGGGGGGGGGTCCATTGGATTGAGTTATATTCATTTATTTCAAAATCTGCCCTTAACTAAAAATCAATGTTTGGCGGCTTTCTGTTGGTTTTGTGATGCAGAGCCACATATAGATATAAGCCTATAGAAATAGTAATCAATATTCATATATAAATATACTAATAGATACATGTATAGATAGCAAAAATAATGTCACAATAGAGGAATGCATTAAATGGAAATTGCCTTGATTTCAATTCAAAATCCGAATTTTTGGGGGTCTCCCCCTTCGTCAGGGATGACAGTGCGAATGAATTTTTTACAGTGAAAATTCATATTGCAAGAAAAAGTCATGCGTAAGTCTAGATCCTTAGTCTAGATCACTCAGTGACTGTCCAGTTTCTTTCAAGCTGTGTAAAAAAAAAAAATAAATAAATGTTATCTTTATCCTATGTAGACAAAATCCTGAAGACCCAATTGAACTTTGCGGTGCAAGTAACACTAGAAACTTTAACAGTTAACACGTAACGCTCTGGAACACCGAACACATAACATACATGGATACAAAATGTGCAAGAGTACAAGACAGTGTAGGCCTACTATTGTTTGCTCAGAAGAAGCAAACCTTTTTGTGTTAATGGAGTACTATGTTAAACTTATTGTGATCCCTGAAATATATACAGATACAGATATTTTTTTTTATTAGTCTTTCTTCCAACAAAAAAGATAATCATTTTCCAGATGAAAAAATACAATACAAATTATACAAAGTATACTGTATACATAATTCAGACATGAAAAAATAACTACAACAATATAACTTAGCAGTCGCACATAATATACAATCCACGTAAATTTAAAACACAATTAAAATATCTTCACAATCATAATACAGAGTAACCAGGAAGAGAGACTAATAAGAGATAAAAAGATAGAGAGAGAAAGAAATAAGAAAGAGAGTGAGGGAGAAAGAAATAAGAAAGAGAGTGAGGGAGAAAGAAAAAAAAGGGAAACACCCAACTAGAAGTGGTAAAAAGAAAGGAAAAGTCTGATATACAGAAAAGAAAAGGGACATCGTTTATGCACTGCACTGTGTTTAAATTAAATTACAAGAAAGAAATACATATACAAAGACTGCACTGGGAAAGACACAAAGACAACCTGTCGATAGTGCCCTAGTTAAGGACACATGCTGGAATGCAGTGTTCAGGAGTAGCATACCTTCATGTAACTTCATGTAGCTTCTGATGCAGGAATGTCCCACCAGGTGCAAGCCATGCAGTGACCATGCCAACCGAATCATGCAAATTCGTGTAGTTAGCACGATCAACGCCCGGCACACTCCAGGCGAGACAATGCGCATCTACTCAAACAATTTACCATGGTCTTGTGTAAGTGTGCTTAATGCACGTGATGTTAAAACAAATCGAGTGGTAAAAATAAATAAATATGACCAAACGTCTTCATTATATCAAGTGATACGAGACGAGAAGTAAGGAAGAGAGGGGAATGAGGGGGAAAGACAAGAAGAGGAAGAAAGAAAAGAGAGAGAGGGAGAGAAAGCAAGAAAAAGAAGAAAAGATAAAGAGAAAAAAAAATGCATATGCTGGTAGAGAGACTACATGTACCCTATTGTTTCCCCATCAATAACAAGTTAAATACCTTGTGGTAACATATTATAATACATATATAACAAATTTAAATGGCATCTTATGATACATATAAATCCCCAAACACAATTCATGTGTCAGATCTACAGACGCCTAAGAAAAGATTAAAGGAAGTGACTACGGTCGAAACCAAACAGCCCCAACTGTTTGATATTTTCATACAGTGTATTATTCTTTGTTTCACTTGCAGTTTTGCCACTCGCATATAACATGCGCACACGCACTTGAGCTCATGCGCATGTACAACAAGGTGAAAGATTGAATAAAGACAAGAGTGCAACGTTCGACTCAGCTGTCTTCAATTTCATTTCTGTTATACGGTTATCTGATTGGATAGGGTGTAGTGTTAGCAAGAGCAACCGGAGGCCAGCACACTGACTGATTCCCTTTTCAGAACAGTATAGGAGTCCAACATTCATTTAGGGCATATTTGATGACATCCTTTGTTTTCTTTGCGTCCTTATCGTCTAAGACGTTGTTTAGTCTCTGTAAGAGTAGCGAACCTGTTGTTTACAGTTTTCATGTTTAAATCTACCGCTGAAAGTCTAGTCCCACACAGCTGCTGGCTTGGCTCAACGAGAACTTCGAGAACAACGATAATATCGAGCAAAGCATATCACGATTGTGACGCAATCGCGTAAAATAGATGCGGGATTCAGGTATACTCGATGATTAGTGAGGAAGCAAAAACCGATAAAAATTATCGATAGAGGGATATCATTTGCATTTGTTATATTCTGCGTGAACTATAACTTTTGTCAGGTACTGCCGGCCTGTATCATAAGTACACATGTAATACTATACTACCCCAAACAGACTTCTCGTAATGTTCCAGCAGACAGAATTCCAAATGGCATATCGTAAATGAATACTTTATATTCTCTATCCAGAATCTCCTCATCAACTTGATTCTCACCTCGCCGCACGCCGCGCTGTAAGGACGGCGCAGTTAGCTGCGTCACTTTGACCATTCGAAAAAATCAAAAAGAAAATAAAATCTGAATATCACCCTAAACAAAGAATTGCTAGATATCACTAAAATTTTGGAAACATATTGTAAGCATGTTGTGATGTTGACATTTTTCTCTCTCCCCCAGCTGTGATGATATCGATAATTACGCGTGTATAAGCCTACAATGAATCGTAATCGTGTCTTTCAGCCCTAACAATTAACATATTGTATGATGAATGACAGCATAAATTAAAATTCAGGCAGTGATATCTTCTGAACGCCGTCCTCATTCATAATCATCATCCTCATTATCATTACCATCATCACCATCATTACCATCATCACCATTGTCATTTACTGTCCAGTTTTTTCTTTCAACTTTGTTGTTTGGGCGCTCCACTTTTTTGTCTTTTTTCCCCCTCACGGTTTCTCTTAAAAAAGCACGTTAACCCATATGAGACCAATTATGTATACTGCACTTACGAGTCTCTTCACTTACATCGTGAAGGGTTTAGTGTTGGTGCTAGTGGGTGCTGCCCAATGTTTTGTTTTGTTTTCTGCTTCTTCTTCTTCTTTTCTTCTTTCTTTCTTTCTTTTTTTTTTTTCTTTTGTAGAGCCCACTGGAGGGGAGGGAAGACTAAGAGGGATTGCCTGCGGCGTCTGTCCGTCCGTCGTCCGTCCGTAACGCTATAAAAACTTGAATAACTCTCTACTTGATTTCAATCAAGCTTGGAGGGAAGAGTGAATATACAAAGCTAAACATCTTACCATCTCAAGGTCATCTCAAGGTCAAATATCACAGGCAGGGGTCAATGAACTTTATAGGGCTCAATGTTAAGTTTATAAAGCGCGTTTTGATTATGGCTCATAACTTTTGATGTATATGTCCGTATGTGACCAAACTTGGATGGTAGATGTTCCTTGGGGAGTTGAAGGTCAACACAAGGTCAAAGGTCAAAACGAGGGTCAACGAATTCTTAGGGCCCAATTGCATTGGTTGTTTCTATAACTCACATTTTAGAACTATTTTGAAGCACTAATGCTGGGTTTTTGTTTCATCTGCAAATGGTAAATTATGCCCTTAATCATTTCCACTGTGACCGTGCACCTCAAAACGAACATAAAGTCGCACACTCTGATTTTGCGTGAGGACTGAAAATAAGTGAAATGGGTCAACCTAGCCAAACTTGACCTTTTTATATTTTCTAAAAGAGCGGGTCTTCCTTTACATTATGCTAAGATTTGGTATCATAAAACGGGCAGGAAAGTGTGTTTTTTTTAGCAGTTTATCTCGAACATTTTCCGTAGAATAGTGTGATTAGGTGTGTCCTTAGAATCCCTTTTTCATTTCTGAAAAACCTTGTCCACACTCTTCACTTTTAACTCTAATAACTTTTGAAAGGATAGTTTTGACAGCTTTGATAGTTTTGACTGCTTTGACAGTTGGCATTAATTATGGACAGAATGTGTTAATGAGGCATGCTTAATTTCAGTTGTATCTAAATACTCCCTTCATTGTTGCTACTCTGGTTGTTTACTTCCTGTTTTTTGTCCCATTCATCGCACAGCCAGCACGGTTTGGTAAAGATTAAGCGCTTGAATAGACACTGTACTTCAGAGCCTCTTTTCTCAGTTCACACTTTTCCTGAGTTTGTGCTTTCTTTTCATTATTTAGATAGGTCAGGAGAGTCCATTTGATTTGAGTTATACATCATTTAAAAGCTTAAAGTCTGCTCTTTCAGAATATGGTCTTAACTAAAAATTCATGTCTGGCGACTTTTTTTTTTTGTTTTGAGGTGCAGGGTCTCATATAGCTTTATCCAGTAGTCTTCGTGCTTATACATCAAGCATGTTTAAAAATCCCCATCTACTTCTTTACTATCCCTTGTATTTCTGGTATCGGTGCACTTCTGTATTAGGCCTATTCCCTACCATCTACAACAATCTTTCCAATACATATTCATTTTTTTCCCTTCATAAGGCTGCAAAGAAACCATGGCTGGCAATAGATGACTAAATACCTTGTTCAATTTTCTTCTCCGAAAAGTTTAATGCAATTCTTAGGAAATAAACAGATTTTCATTATGTCAATTGCTTTTTTATGTTATTGTTCACAATTTGCAAAGTGACGGTGTGGCAACGAGATGTTATGAATGATGAAACTATTCCCTCTGCTGAAATCGTCGAAGTGTAAAAATGTTAAGATTTGAGCCTCATTTTACAAATTAATTTGTTGCCTTCTCTTCTCTGTTCATTTTCACTCATTTTGGAATGACCTCAAGGATCACTCGAAAATTTTGGAGTGATCCCTAAGGTCACTCTAAAACGAGGGAAAATGAACATTTTCACTCAAAATTCACTCCAATCTCACTCTAAATTCACTCTTTTTTTAAATACACTATTTCAAGAGTGAATATTTTCACTCGATTTTTTAAAGAGAGTATATTGACATCTCATCATCCCCTTCATTTTTTTTTTGAGCTTGACCTAATATGGTTGTATACTCACATACACTGGATAATATCTATAGCATTCTATATCAAAATACTATATGTGACCGTGCACCTCAAAACGAACATAAAGTCGCACACACTTATTTTGCGTGAGGACTGAAAATAAGTGAAATAGGTCAACCTAGCCGAACTTGACTTTTTCATATTTTCTGAAAGAGCGGGTCTTCCTTTACATTGTGCTAAAATTTGGTATCACAAAACGGGCAGGAAAGTGTGTTTTTTAGCGGTTTATCTCGAACATTTTTGGTAGAATAGTGTGATTAGGTGTGTTTTTAGAATCCCTTTTTCATTTCTGAAAAAAAAAACCTTGTCCACACTCTTCACTTTCAACTCTAATAACTTTTGAAAGGATAATACTACTGCTTTGAAAGTTGGCATTAATTATGGACAGAATGTGTTAATAAGGCATGCTTAATTTCAGTTTAATTTGATAATCCCTTCATTGTTGTTGTTGTTTTTTTTTTACCTCTACAGAGGTACTTTATTCATTCATTTCCAAAGCTTTACATCAAACGATTTCTTTCTTTTTTTTAAACAATGATTGAGCACATACTCAAAAAGTACAGATTCTTCATTGGTTATCAAGTAAATGATTTCATCATGTTTGTTACAATCTCAGAAACATTATCTAACAATATTTCATTTCTAAAACTAATCCATATTTTCAAACTATTGTATAAATGCTCTTGAAATAAATGCATCATATATTGTTTATAAATTGCATACTGCGCATATATCAATATCTTATTTATATTCGTTACATTTGGACTCTTTGATTCCACTCCAATGATCAATAATTTCTTGTTTAATAAGATTGTTTCTCTAAAAGCGAACTGAATAAAATCAGTAATCTTTTTCCAAAACATAGACACTTTAGGACACTCCAAAAGAACATGACTAAAGGTTTCTGTTTCAGAGCAAAATATACACAAATTATCACTTACAATTTTCCATTTGAAAAGATTATATCTATAAGGTAGAATACGATGTAATGTCTTGAAGTAGCATTGCTTAACTTTTTTTGTTCCTTTAAATGTTTGTTTCAAAACAGTATTCCAATCAAAATCAGTACTCAAATCAAATCTGTCTTTCCAATATAACAGTATAGTTAGATCACTTCTCTTACTCTCACATAAAAAACTATGAAATTGTTTCGACGATGTTCTAGATAATCTGATATATTCATTGTCCTTTATTGCATATAAATCAATATCGTAATCTTTGTGCGCGTTTTCACATTGATCTACTTCTAATATACGTTCCACCCATATCTTTAGAATTGCCTTTTTAAGTTTTGAATACTTAAAATCCACTAATAAATTATCACAATTGAGAGCACAACAAATTGACTCGCGAGATTTAAAACATCCATTTTCAACTACATCATTAAGTGTCAAGATACCTTTCTTGTACCATTCTTCAAAAAACAAAGTTTTTCCATTAAAGCATATATTACTGTTATACCACAATACTTCATCTAGTATGTTGCTCACATGAAGAAAATCAATATATCTTAATTCACACCACGAAAGTAAGCAATGAGTGTAGAAACGAGGTAGTTTATGCTTCTTGCATAGTGCTAACATATCTTTACATGAACAGTTCGTTTTCATTATCAGAGGACTTGGGCCTATTTTCTCGACCCAAAATTTGAACATAAACTTCCATGGCGAGTCTGGATGACAATTTTGATAATTTGCGAACCACGACAAATACAAGGATTGAAATCGAGCATGTAAATCAAACATATTCAAACCGCCTTTTTCAATAGGATTTAATAAAATAGATCGCTTCACCTTTTCTCTCCTAGAATTCCAAAGGAAATTATAAATCAATTTATTCAATTCCATAATGAACTTTTCTGGAAATGGTAGTACTAAGGCTACATACACAAATTGTGAAATGATCAATGATTTGACAATTACCACTTTACCATACAATGTTCAATTTCTCATTTTCCAGAACTTTAAAATAGCTTTGACCTTTTCTAATTTTGAAAACCAATTCAATTGTTCAGATTCCTTTCTGTTCTTTGTTAAAAATACACCCAAATATTTCACAGGATCACTAGTCCAATTCAAATCATTTACACTATTTTCTTGAAATTTCATTGTTACTGCTTTTGTTTTCATGACATTCAAAACTGGTCCAGCAATTTGCCCAAAACGTTTAACTTCCCCGAGTGCTATATTAGCAGACTCTATCGAATTAACAAAAATAACAGTATCATCAGCCAGTTGTGAGATTTTAAATTCTTTTTGTTGAGCTGTGTTGCCGGAAATAACAGTGATACCCTGTATATGACTGTTCTGCTTAATTCTCAAGGCCATTACTTCAGCTACAAGTATAAATAATAAAGCGGAAAGTGGGCAGCCCTGCCTTATTCCCCGTTTTATTTCAAATTTCTCTGATACCCATCCACTATTTATAACGCTCCCTTTAACGTCAAAATATAATGCTTTAATCCAACCAATGAAATATTTTTTAAAATTCATTTTATGCAATAAATGACAAACAAATTCGTGACGAACACAATCAAAGGCCTTTTGAAAATCGATGAATAACAAAATACCAGGTAAATCACAGTAATCACAATATTCAATAACGTCTTGAACTAAGCGTAAATTGTGCATAGCCGAACGCCGTTTGATGTAACCTGTCTGATCAAAGAAGATCAACTTCTCTATTACTTTCTTCAATCTTTTGCACAATACCTTTGCTATAATCTTATAATCTATGTTTAATAAGGATATTGGTCTCCAATTATCCAAACATTGTTTGTCCCCCTTCTTACACAATAATGTCAAAATAGCCAGCTTCTGAGATTCGGATAATTCTTGTTTCCGAAAACCTTTACACTTTCGGTAAATAAGGACTTCACATCCTCCCCAAAACACATATAAAACTCAGCTGACAGTCCATCACTACCTGGTGACTTATTATTTTTCATAGTTAAAAGGGCTTCGTGACATTCTTTTTCAGTAATGAGCCCTTCACATGACATTGCCTCTTCATCATTAAGAGCTGGAATTTCAATTGAGTTTAGATACTCATCACATTCATCGACATCAAATTCTGACTTCTGTGAGTACAGCTCTTTATAACAACAAGATATTTCCTTGAGTATACTTTCTTGATTTGTAACACACTTTCCGTCTCTTTTTATACAGTCTATTTGTTTTTTCTGAGCATTCCTTTTTTCAACTTGAAAGAAATATTTAGTGGATTTTTCACCATTTTCTATCCATTGCTGTCTTGACCTTATAAACGTGCCTTTACATTTTTGTGTTAAGACATCATCATATCTCTTCTGAATTTCTGTTAATTTCCTTATATTTTCCTCAGACGGATTTTCATCAGTCTTCACAAAAAGCTCTTCATATTCATTTTGTAAATTTCTCCACATTTCCTCTTTTTCTCTACATTTTTGTTTCGCATACTTAATCGTGTATTCTTTGATTCGTGTTTTGCACATATCCCATCTAACTTGTGCATTAATTTGAATATTTTCCAATCTAAATTTAGCAATTACACGCTTTACATTTTCTTTATAATCATCGTCTTTCAACAAGGAGTTGTTCATCTTCCATACTCCACTTCCTCTCTGATTATGCGAAGTTGTTATTCGTAAGGTGATGGCACAATGATCACACTTTACAACTGGCTTTATTTCTGTTACCTGAACAAAAGGTAAAAGAAAGTTTGATGTTAGCCAATAATCCAATCGCGAAAAAACATTCAGCGTTAATTGACGCCAAGTGTATTGCTTTCTGATTAGAAAAAAATGTCTCCATACATCTATCAGCTGAAATCGCTTAAGTAATTTCTGAAACCAATTTACTTGTTTATATGCATAGGATACGCCACGAGTATCAAGCGAAGGGTTTTGCACGCAATTCCAGTCCCCTCCTAGTATCATTAGGTCACTATTACGTTTCACCTTCTTTAACCATTTGAACAATTTTCTGTAAAACTGCTCTCTTTCGTTACGTTTGGTAGGTGCATAAACATTCACAATAAGATAAAAGAATTCACCACTGTACAATCGTAATGCTACAACTCTTCCATCAAAATTAGTGTGGCATTCAAGTGGCTTGACAAATTCATTTTTACGAATAAAGATGGCTACACCTTTTGAGTGGTTTGAACCATGATTGAAATAGCAATGGTAACGGCCCTCTACTCTGATAGCTGCTTCCAATTCCGGTGTTAGGAATGTTTCTTGCAGCATAACAACATCTGATTTTTGATGATTTATCCACGAAAATATTTTCTTTCTTTTGCACTTATCTCTGATTCCCCGTACATTGAGAGATAAAAGAGATATGCTTTGAGTTTTTGAGAACGTCATATTATGTACTTCTTTCAACTTTCTTTTCGATTTATCATCACCACCGTGGGTTTCATTATCATCATTCATTTGTTTACTTGTTTGTTTTGTATGTTTTTCTATTTTCGTTGACTCCCACTTTTCCCTCCGGATTTCTTGTCTTTTTTCACTTTTTTCTTTGACTTTGGAGATTTAGGTGTGGCAATTGGTTGATCGTCTTCAGTGCAGGTGTCATCGGAGGAGATGTTATTCGAGTCGTCGCTTGCTTGCTCTCTAGCGCTTTCTCGAGTGGCATCCGTACACTGAGGTGACGCTGTGTGTTTGGGACGCAAGAAGTAGGATATATCCTGCTGGTGTGGGGTCTTCAATCTGGAATCATCGCTTCGCTTGGCATTCAGCGTTGGGCCCGTCTGAACTTGTGAGTTGCTTTTGGTACCACATTCCTGGTTGTTTGTTCGTGTGGAAGAGGAGTCGCGAGCTGTCATCAGGGCATCGTTAATGACATCATTCCATTGTTGCGAAGCATGTGTGTCATTCGCGTCGGTTGCTGCCGCGGTTTGGTCATGTGACTGCGATGGATTCCTCACACTGTCACGTGAGCTGCGATCAGCTGGGAGGCTACGCGACGATGTACTGGGCGTGGCAGTGTTTGTGTTTTCCATGCAGCTTGTGCTTTTGTGGCCAGTTTTGTTGCAGATTTTGCATTTGATACTGTTCGAGCACTGTGACGAATGGTGACCCCTCTCTAAACATCTTGAACATGCTATCACATGCTCAGGTTGACCATTATGAAACACACGAGCACGAAACAAATTTGCCACCATTAGGGACCGAGGGAGGGGCTGAGATGGCGGATCTATGTAGCACACTCTGTCCCCATTCAAACAGTCAATCAGTACACCATTCACTCTGAGTTTTTGCCGAATGATTTCACCTCTCACTTGACATTTCATTTTTTCCAGAGTAGATTTGATCAGTTCCTCACCCACAAACAGAGGGACATCTTTGATCAACACACGTGTTAAGTGTTCATTTTCTGCTTTCGTGTACGGATTTGTGTCATAGACGGGAATTGTAGTACTTCTCAGTAGTAGGCCATTGGTAACAAGGCCTGCTCTAGCTTCATGACTGTTTACATAGACTCTCCATAGAGAACCGATGCGTTGTACACCGGTGACATACTGGCGGTCTACCGAACGAATCAACCGAAGGTACAATTCCTCACCTGTAAGGGTGTTGGTGGCGTCTCGCCGTGGGACATCTCTTGCCTGTATGAAGACTGGCTTCGGTCCCTTGGGTACATACGCTTCGGACGAAGGAGTAGCCATGTCAGAGTACATCTCAAAATATGACAAAATATCCACTGGTATTCATTCAAACAGGTGACTAGTGTCCACATGTATCACACACTTTGAAACACTTCAATATTTAGAGTTCCGCTAAGAAAACGAATACAACTTTACTTGAATTATCTGGAGCTGCCCGGGTAAACGTAACGCTTTCACGGACATGCGCAGTGATCTTCATTGTTGTTACTTTGGTGGTTTACTTCCTGTTTTTTTGTCCCATTCATCGCACAGCCAGCACGGTTTGGTAAAGATTAAGCGCTTGAATAGACACTGTACTTCAGAGCCTCTTTTCTCAGTTCACACTTTTCCTGAGTTTGTGCTTTCTTTCCAATATTTAGATAGGTTAGGAGAGTCCATCTGATTTGAGTTATACATCATTTTAAAGCTTAAAGTCTGCTCTTTCAGAATATGGTCTTAACTTAAAATTCATGTACAGCGACTTTTTGTTTGTTTTGAGGTGCAGGGTCACATATATTTATTGTGCATGAGGCTGCATGCACTTACTAGACCTAAAACAATATAAGCACCGACAAATTCAGAATTTTGCCCCGAATGTCAGTTAAATATTCAATGAGGCCGCAGCCACCCCGGCGGCTGCCGCAGGCCGAATTGAAAATGAAACTGCCTGAGGGCAAATTCAGAATTTGGAGGTGCTTGGTACTTGTTATAGTGCAATAAAAAAGTCATGCATAAGTGTGGATCCTAAGTCTAGATCACTTATACTTATCAGTTTCTTTCAAGATGTGTAAAAAAAAAAAGTTATCCTTATCACATGTAGACGAAATCCTGAAGATCCAAATTCAACTATATAGCGGTGCAAGTAACAGCAGAAACTCTTACCGTTAACACGTAATTCTCTGGAACGCCGAACTCATAACATACATGGATACAACATGTGCATGTATACTGATGGAGTACAAGACAGTGTAGGCCTACAATTGTTTGTTCAGAAGAAGCAAACCTTTTTGTTTTAATGGAGTTCTATGTTAAACTTATTGTGATCCCTGAAATGTATGTTTGATATATTCATACAGTGTATTATACAGATACTGTATACGCCGAATATTTCGCGAGGTTTTTATTTTCACGAATTTCGTGTGTTAGCTGCTATATTCGCGAAATCAAAAACACGCTAAAATATTGACTCTGATGCCGATATGAATGTGACGCACGCGTACACATTTCTCCAGTCAGAACAGGACTCCACGATTGCGAATTTAACCACTCACGAAATTGTCGGGTACTCCCGATTCGCGAAAATTTAGACTCGCGAAATATATGGCGTATACAGTATTGGCTGGTACGGTGTGGAATATTACATTCTTTGGACCGCCAGGGATTTATATTTTCCCCAAGGGATTATTTTTTCACGAAGCGCGCAGAGCTGAGGGAAAATATGATCACGAGGGAAAATAACTCCCGGGCGGTCCAAAGATTGTTACATTCCACCCCATACCTGTCGATATCTGTTATATTAGATGGCCTTTATTACGCTAACTATACACAGCCCAGTCGCTGTATAAATCGCACAGCGTCTGGTCGGGCTGTGATTACGCTTCTCTATTGTAACAATCACTTACTAGAGATCTAGATCTACAGAAAATTAGGCCTATGCATACAGTCGGGTACAGAATAATACATTGTTGTTGATGATCAGATACTCACCCAGTTCTGTTAAGGTTGACAGTAAATCCAATGGACGCATGTCAAACCAAGTTCCAATGTACGTAATGCTTAAAATCCCCAGCGTATATAGCAGTTCAAACAATCGAAGCAAAAAAACAAACATATTTACACAAGTTGTGGAGTACTGGTAGTCTAGTTGTCTACTTGCTTACGATGTTCACCAAGCAGTCATGAAAGTGATACTGCACAACATTTTTCTGGTCAACATCAAGTTGTTTGAAATAAAATTTATCGTTTGAGGTGAAGACTGTGAGATTGGTGACGGTGATTGAACGATGAACGTAGATTTCGGTGACTGCGACAGTGTAAACCTAACGACGCTAGTAGGCCTACTAGTAGGCCTATGATACTTACGTTAGGCTCAGGTCCAAGATCAGCATTATGCCTAGATTTCCGCAGAGGCGGAGACGTCACAGAGTCCGATTGGCATTTTTCTGACAAGCACAAGTTTAACACTTTTACTGAAATATCTTTCTGAAATTGGTCTTTTGATACAATCAACCAAAGAAAAAAAAGTCTCTATTTCCTTATCCCTCTTTTCCTTGAGCATCATATTAGATCCAATTGTTTTATTACATCAATGCTATAGTATTAAAGACAAGGATTTAAACCATACTGAATGCTGAAGAATAAGACTATATAAATTAAGAACATTCATGCTACAGTAATGATTATGATCAAGAGGATATATGCATATTTAATGATCATAATAATATAATCATATAAGATATATAATCATATTAAGAAGGAAAGAAGAAAAAGATTTAACGACGGTATAAGACACATATTTTCAAAAGAAACAAAATATATGGTGAAGCGTTTTGAGATCGAATGTTGACCAAATTAATCCATAATTTCATTGTAATACAGACACAATTTGTGCAAAAACACAAAAAAAAAACAAAAAACGTAAGGTTCTAGACATAAACTTGCGGAAGAAGACCAGGGGAGGGGTGTACTTCCTTTTTCATAGGTCACCTTTTAAATGTACCATTATAAACATTTCATTTTAAAGACGGTATAAAGTAGTGGATAATGTTCAAATGTAGTGAATTTTGAGATATAGAAATGGACAATTTGGTAATGTTTGCAGTCCGTTAAATGTCTCATGGACACAATACTTTCGTTATTTTTTAATTTCTTGAAAAAAAAAACAAATGTAAATAGGAACAGGTTACTTTCATGTCCTCCCTTTCCGCAAATGGAAATATAGATATTAGGATATTCAATTCAATTCAATTCAATTTATTTATTTCATTCTCATTTTCATTCGAACAAAACATAACACAAAGTAAATCACAAATTTATAATAAACTTAAATATCTTACAAAGTAGGTAAAATAAACGATAGTAAACAAACTAATAAAGATAAATTATATATTCCTACGTTAACCGGAAAATAAAAAAAAAAACAAACAAAGAGGATGTGTAAAAAAAAAAAACCACATGCTTGTCATTAATATTATTCATGGTCTTGTGATGTATCAGGTCTAGAATGACAATAATCACGTGTATAATCTTGTCAGGAAGCCAGCTTCGTGGTATGCCATGTCAAATATTGCACACAACTAACCCAGCGTTGTGCTGGGAACCGTCGTCACGTTCTGCCAACCTTCGTCACTTACCTACTTGACCATGCTTAAAGAACCCTTGCTTTCATTGAAGCTACACATTTCCATGTCCAGTTTCTATGTAGTAGAGCGGTTAAGCCCTCGAAATCGGCGGAATTGTGCAAAATTTGACTAAAGCATGAAACTTTCACCAGAGTTAGTATATACCATACGATTTATTTTAAGATCGGGAGGTAAGTCTGATTTGACCTCTGATGACCTCCTGAGGTCAATGAACTTTAGATACCAGAATATCGATGTTTTCAGACATTTGTGAATGATATAAATGTGGTTATGATGAACTAAACATGCATCTATACTTCAGGGAATCCATTTTCTGACTCCACAGAGCATGGACAGGTTTGAACCGTTGACCTCTGATGACCTTTAGAGGTCAATGACCTAAAAATGTAAGAAAATTGATATTTTGCGTCATTCATTCATGATATACACAGAAATAATGTACTAAAACCTAATTTTTCCTCACGATGAAATTGTCTTCATGTTCAATAGAGCCTTGACAGGTTTCTACCTTCGACCTCTGATGACTTCGAGAGGTCAAGGACATTAACAATGTCAGAAAATTGAAATTTTAATGCGTCACTCGTTACTGATACATGGTAATTATATACTAACAACTCATTTTTGTAAGTGGAATCGCCTTAATGTTTCACAGAGTCTTTGTAGCCAGGTTTCTATCTTTGACCTCTGATGACCTCAGATGACCTCTGATGAGGTCAATGACCTCAAAATATCAGAGTATTGATATTTGGTGCATTTGGTTGATGACAAACATGATTAAGATGTCATATTCATTTGTATTACAATTGAATTGTTTTCCTATTCCACAGAGCAAGAGAAATTACTCACGTGTCTCTACCTTTGACCTCTGAGGGCTGTGACATTTCAATGACCTCAAAATATCAGAATATTGATATTTAATTTTAGTCAATAGTAACCTTGTACCCCATGGAGGGGCGGATCCAGGAATTCTCTAAAGGGGGGGGGGGATGATGACCTTTAGAGGTCAGTGACCTCAAAATATCATAATATTCATCTGTGATGTCATTGGTTAATGGTAAACATTGTCAAGATATACAAAACAAGCAAATATATCTTTCCTACAATGAAATTGTCTTCATATTCTAAAGAGCAGACAGGCTTCTACCTTTGACCTCTAATGACCTTGAGAGGTCAATGACCTCAGAATATCGTGATATTGAGCTATGACATCATTGGTTGGTGATAAACATGGTAAAGATGTAAAACAAGCGTATTTGTTTTACAATGATATTGTCTTCATATTCCAAGGCACACAGACAAGTTTCTGCCTTTGACCTCTGATGATCTCGAGAGTTCTATGACCTCAAAATATCAGAATAGTTTGGCAATATTGATTAATGGTAAACATGATGATGTTCTAGAGCGCATTCGTAGGCCCCGTTTAGTAACGGGCCATTACCTTTCACCTATGAAAATCGCACAAGGTCAAAGACCTCAAATGAAATGTGAGGATATTAATATTGTTATTGCAATAGCTAATAGTTAATTGATTATAATGTAGGGCTTACAAACCATGCATTTCTGTGATAAAAAAGGCTGCTCTTTCCGCAGAACTTTCGAGGTATTCATCTACATCGGCTGTGTGCACAAAGCAGGGGTGTGGATCTGTTTTCAGGTGGGAGGGGGGGGGGACTTGGAAAATATGTGTAATCATAAGTCCATGGTGCAATGGAGTGGAACAGAGGGAGGGGGAGGGGTATTGGTCGAGGATGGGATTTTTGCAGTTTTAGACCTGAAATCAGTGATTTAGTGCAGCTCTGTTTGATGTGTGCGTCATCACTTATATGTCACTTAATGGGGTGTTGGCGCATCTCACCACCCCCCCCCCCCCCCGCATACGTGATGCATATGTTTTGTGGACCATTTTTGAAAATCATGGATCGCCAAAGTGTACCAAGTCGATATGGGGGGGGGGGAACTCAGCAAGAACAGCGTTAGAGAAGGTAGGGTATTCCACTCCCATTCCAGAGAGCTCTTGTCTTTTGAAAAATGAGATTCAACGATCTGGCACACATGCACCATCGAAGAAATATCTCGAAATTGGTATCAGAGAGGTGTCGTAAGTCAGTCATCGATGGAGGGAGACGATTCAAGGGAAGGATGTGGGTGAAGGTATCTCCCCTCCCACATTATGGAGCTTTTGCATTCTTTTGTTTTCAATTTAATGATCTCGTGCCACTCTGGGTTGAACTACCCTTTCGAAAAAGAAAAATATCCATCCCAAAATGTGTAGCTATAATCAATGCATGGTTGATGTAGCGAGAGGAGGGTATGAAAGGGGCTGTCCCCAACCCTTCCCATGCGAGGGAACTTTTGAAACAGAAATTAAAACAATCCTATGTGTACACATTTCTGATGGAATATTTGGGAAATTATCAGTAAAAGTAGTATGCACTTCTGAATCTAAGGGTAGAAACCGGGGCAGTTTTCTAACAGAAAAGCATAAACTAAAACGAAACAAAACAAAACACGGTCCACATATCAGAATTTATTGGGGAGGGGGTCAGCTATCCCTACCACCACCCCACCCCTCCTCCAATCTGATGCCCTGGTATGTGCATGTATTTTTTCCACTTGTTGAAAATAAGAGAGAATTGTAAGAAACAAAATTGTTCAGTGGTCGCTATCCAAGTCAAGTAAATTGTTTATCAATTTCACCTGTTTACCTTGAGATGATGTACAAATTGTATGCATGGTATTTGCCTTGCACAATATTACAGCTATTTCAATTTTAGTATTCTCGCTTATATTTTGATGTGAAAGTTGTTCGCTTTGACATGATTTTATTTGTACATGTAGAAAATAATTATAATACAAGATTGAAAAAGAAATCGCACATTACTCAATGACTGACATGATGCACATAATGTGTATTTCTATAGCAATAAAAGTGAGCAACTTAAAGGGCGTGTACTCATTTTACATGAACATCAGCGATTTTCCTCTGAACTCTGCAATTAAAAAGAAATAAAAGGGAAAATGTATTTGCGAGAAGGCCTACTTTGTGTTCTTGCAAATGATGCCTGACATTTCTGGCCATTGGCCCTTTTTGAAGAATGCAGTAATAGAGCCACAACTTCTTGCGGAGTGGATATTGTTGAGTTCTTCATGCAGAACAACATCGCTGAATTTGCCTGTGGAAAGACAGGTGTACTTGCAGGGATATTGCATATCTTCCCTGGATCATTCCAAACTTCATGATGTTTGCTTGGGTGAATGGATCCCAGATGAAGAATGCATATTCCAGGACAGTCCTGAGCAGTGTGGAGTAGCAAAGCACCTGAACTTTATGATATCTTCTTCTGGAAAGAGTCTTTGGTTGAAGTATAGCCTTTTTAGACTGCTGTGGCGATGTGATTCCACAGCTGAGCCCCCTGTGGGAGTAGACTCCAAAATATTTTACATAATCCGCTTTTTCCATAGTTTGCCATAAATGCTAATCTATTTCCTCGGTAGGTCTCCGATGGCAGTAACTAGTTGCAAAACACATGAATGCTTCATGTTGAATGCATGTCTTGGACCTCACAGTATCTTGAAGTTTTCAAGATGATCCAATGTCAAGGCGTGATTTGTACATGATTAAGCATTTACGATTAAACCAATGAAGCCAAACATCAATGTAGGCAAGCCTACACAAATTTGATATTCTAAAAGGTCAGTGACCTCTCATTGTCACGAGAGGTCAAAGTTGGATATAATACACAGGGTAATGACCAATGTTCCATGGAATAACAAGATTCTTCTATTATAGCATAAATGCTAACAGCATAATGCATGATTTTACGCAGTGGCTGATCCAGAGGGGGCGCAGGAGGCGCACACCCCCTTTATGTATCGTTAAAAACGAAAGAAATAAAAAGGAGGATGAAATGAAACCCGGAAGTGACACCAGAAATATTAATTGCACCCCGCCCCCCTTTAGAGAATTCCTGGATCCGCCCCTGCATGGTGTATGAGGTTACCATTGAATAAAATTAAATATCAATAATCTGACATTTTGAGGTCATTGAAATGTCACAGCCCTCAGAGGTCAAAGGTAGAGACACGTGAGTAATTTCTCTTGCTCTGTTGAGTAGGAATATAATTCAATTGTAATGCAAATGAATATCATATCTTAATCATGTTTGTCATCAACCAAATGCACCAAATATCAATGTTCCGATATTTTTAGGTCATTGACCTCATCATAGGTCATCAGAGGTCATCATAGGTCAAATATAGAAACCTGGCTACAAAGACTCTGTGGAACATTGAGACAATTCCACTTACAAAAATGAGTTGTCAGTACATAATTACCGTGTATCAGTAACGACTGACGCATTAAAATATCCATTTTTCTAGCATTTTTAATGTCCTTGAACTCTCGAGGTCATCAGAGGTCGAAGGTAGAAACCTGTCAAGGCTCTGTTAAACATGTTTTAGTACATTATTATTGTGTATATCATTAATGAATAACGCAAAATATCAGTTTTCTTTCATTTTCAGGTCATTGACCTCTAAAGGTCATCAGAGGTCAAACGTTCAAACCTGTCCATGCTCTGTGGAGTCAGAAAATGGATCCCTGAAGTATAGATGCATGTTTAGCACATCAAAACCACAGATATCATTCACAAATATCTCAAAACATCGATGTTCTGGTATCTAAAGTTTATTGACCTCTGAAGGTCATCAGAGGTCAATTCCGACTTACCTCCCGATCTTAAAATAAATCTAGGGTATATAATAACACTGGTGAAAGTTTCATGCTTTTGTCAAAGTTTGCATAATTCTCATGATTTTGAGGGCTTAACCGCTTTACTATACTGTGTATATCGTTTATGAATGATGCAAAATATGAATTTTCTTACATTTTGAGGTCATTGACCTCAAAAGGTCATCAGAGGTCAAAGGTTCAAACCTGTCCATGCTCTGTGGGGTCAGAAAATGGATTCCCTGAAGTATGGTTGCATGTTTAGTGCATTATAACCACATATATCATTCACAAATGTCTAAAAACATCGATATTCTTGTATCCAAAGTTCATTGACCTCTGGAGGTCATCAGAGGTCAATTCCGACTTACCTCCCGATGTAAAAATTAATCTTTTAGCATATACTACCAATGGTGAAAGTTTCATGCTTTAGTCAAATTTTGCACAATTCTTCAGCTTAACCGCTCTACTAACATGAATACCAAGAATACCACCTTTTCAGAGGTCTGCTGAGTAGGCTAAGGCTTCTGGACCCTTGCTCCAAGGCACATTGGATGCTTTATTAATAGTCTATGATGGATTGCCCTGGGCACTCTTAGTCTAAATTCATGGCAAAGAGTAATATGCATTCAAATGAAAGAAACAAGCGCATATTTTCATGTGCTTTCATATACAGTGCACTCCCGTTACAACGAACACGGTTATAACGAAATTTCGTTATAACGAAGTAAATCTTCTGGTCCCAAAATTATCACCATTAAAGTCTATGGTACAAAATTCGCTTATAACGAACACGGTTATAGCGAAATTTCCGTTATAACGAAGTCTTTTTCGAGCACCACAAAGAAAAACAAAAGAAATGTGCTCCGTTATAACGAAATGCGAATTGCTTTCGAAAATACGTAGCGGAACAAGCATTTATAGTGTCTCTGCATGGGTGAACGCTTCACACCACTGTGTGTTCGCTCCTTGTGTCACACACAGTTTCTGAGGGGAACTTGCGTTTATTATTGTAATACAGTTATCCCATCACATTTCACATAGCTTTGCAGTGTATGATGAGTATTCAGCAAACATAATATACGTGGTTCCTTGTTTTCGTTATATATTGTATTTGTTCGGTTATAACGAAATTTCGTTATAACGAAAGAAAACTGCCGGTCCCGAGCATTTCGTTATAACGGGAGTGCGCTGTACTACATTTCAGGATAAAGACTTTCATGAATAAAGACTATCCGTGATAGTGGAATTTCTCATGAATATGTAATAGAGCATTCCAATCCTTGCCATTGTTCAGGAACATTATCAAGATGTTAACCACACACTTCCATAGAGACCAATTGACCCCTGTGGAAAAAATATATATATATGTATATGTATATATATATATATATATATATATATATATATATGAAGAGTTTGTTCGCAAAAACCGATAAGTCCATTTTTGAAGATTTTGAAGTACGGTCTCTGTCATAAAGTACAAAATAATACCTTTTAAATGATATATTGGTCACTACATATAGAGGTACATTTTTGAAGTTATGGTCAAAAGAAGCCAAATTTTTCTTATTATTCTCTTTATTTTTCTTGACCTTTAATCGCGAATATCTCCATTTGGCAAATATGGACTTATCGGTTTTTGCAAACAAACTCTTCATATATATATATATATATATACTAATATGTGACCATGCACCTCAAAACAAACAAAAAGTCGCCAAACATGAATTTTTAAAATTAAAATCTTCAAAACTTTATATATACATATATATATAATGGTCATTGTGGCCCGTTCAGGAAACAAAGCTATGTCACTGTAGTCACTGTCTTTTCTCAGTAGAGAAAAGAGGCTACAGAGAAAAGTCCTTCGCCTCCTAAGAATTGATGACCCCACCAAAGTTGGAATTTATCCACTGCGTGGACCATCGAAGAAATGTGGCATCTCTTTGTACCTTCTACCGCCATTTCTTCTTGAGACCGCCCCTTGAGCTGTCTGGAATTCTTCCACCACTGGTCTCCAACGTTCGATTGACACGCTCTTCTGCAACTGTTCACCCCTACAGAGTTACTGTACCAAAGTCGAACACGTATCTCCATCAGTCTTCTTACATACCAAGGACGACTCGGCTGTGGAACTCACTTCCCACCAATATATTTCCCCTAGCTCCAAATATGGACAGATTTAAGAACTGTTTTAATTCGTATTTAATTAGTTTGTTGTAAGAAATGATTTTTGTTATTTTGTATATGCATACAGTGTATAAGTTATTTTGATTATGGTTTACAATTTGGTAATCTAGGGTCACCTCTCATCAAGTTATGATGGTAACATCAGGCCCAAAAAAATCTAATCTAAAAAAAAAAAAATAATTGGCTCGAGGTGTTTTAAGTCAGTTTAAGGACAAACCGTCTTGTTGTTGTTGTTTTTTTTTTTTTGTTCTGTCTTGTGTCAATATGTTTTAGGAACTGAACAAAGAAAATCATCAACGTACAAAAAACAAACAAACAACAACAACAGAAAGACATAGTCAGGGACACGTAGATGAACATGAACATGAACATGCAAATATACACCGTAGATCTGCCAAAACAAATCAACACACCCACATCCACACACCCACACACCTTCATAAAATTATTAAGGACAATGTGATATAGTCGCAGATGATTGGCCCCCTTGTTTTACGTATATTCCTGAAATCACGTTTGTTCTGTTCATGCTCCATCACAGCTGATGGAGCATAAACAGAAATCCATTACCTCAATAGGCTCATCCACATTGGTAGACGGTGCCTGACATCAGATCAGCACATCAACTTGTCACCATCGCCGTGTACAGATTAACTCCGCACAATCAGGATAAATTTAGCTGCACCTACTCAGAAGTTGCAGCACTATCAATTGCTCTTTTCAGGACGCCGTCCATCCTATCACCAGAGGATACTCAGCTTCATGATAGCTCCTGGCTACTCCAAAGCAAGCCCTGGATTTCACTTGCACATTTACCTTTTTACCGCATATACACTGTAAGACTGTTTTCAGATCCAGTTACCCTGCGTCAACACTCTCACCTACTGGCAAGGCACACCTGCATCTCAGTTAATCTTCCTGGTCGACCTGTTATTTGGAAAACATCTTCAAGGCTTTAGGTTTAAGGCCTACTTGATAAACATTTTCATTTTATTTGTTCAAGCAACGTTTAGACGTCCCTGCTAATCAGATTTTCTACAGAAGCAACAATGGTGAGCAATTTCCTTCATGTTGTCGTCTTTCATTGCATTATCAAAGCCAGAAATCTTCAACGGAAAAATTTTATGGTATGATATTTCCGTAAAATTGGCCTAATTTACAATGGAATTTGAGCCGTAGTGTGAATCCAGCATGGCCGTTACGAACATTTATTTATCTATTAAAGATTTCATGCGTGTTCACAAAATAGGAATGCATACAAATGTATGCAAGTACATCTCATTATAGCCAAGACAGAATATATACAATAAGTATAAATTGATAAGAAGTAGTTACAGGATAGTCTACAACTCCACTAAGAGAGCTACATTATTCAAGGTATAACGAACACGCAAAGGAATTGCAACATAAGCTTAAAGCTTGAAAATCGTTGCAACCCCCGTGAACACATTCCATATGCTTGCAAATAGTTTAAATGATACTTGATAGGAGTTGGGGGGGGGGCGGTATTTACAAAGAGAGCATGGGAACATGAGGGGGGAAAGAAGAAATGCATGTGTGGTGCCTATTTGTCCTGTCGGACATTGACAAGAGAGAGCAACAAAAAGTTTAAAGTGTCAAGTCATTATAAGCAAATTATACTGATTAGATTGATTAAATTTCTCATAAATCCCATTCAAATGTCGATTTCAGAGGAAATATGTGATTGCAGCAAGTTTAATAGTTAATAGTATACAGGAGTTCAGCGTGAAGCTGATAATAGAATAATTATGTTTGACCGATCTTTTGAAAGTAACTATTTTTTGTAAATTGCGAACATGCTGAGGTAGCGCATTCCAGACATCAGGACCGCTATGTCTGACTGATTTATAGGCTAGTGCAGTACCACGGTTCACTAAATGTATATCTGATGCTTGTCTCGTGGGATACGAGTGAAACATTGTCGAAAAAGAGACAGGTAATAGGTCTTGCTTAGAACGAAACATGAAGAGGGCAGTCTGTAGGAAATGTATATCATCTACTTTTAAACATTTTAATTTCAAGAACAATGGGTCTGCATGTTCTAGGAAACCAGACCCTGTACATATGCGAACAGCTTTCTTTTGCAACAAAAGTATATTATCTGTCAAACTCTTTGACGTTGCCCACAGAATATTACAATACGAAATATAAGGTAAGATAAGAGTGTAAAAGTGTATAAGATAAAAGCACTTTGTCAGAAACAAAACTTTTTACTTTATATAATATACCAATATTGCGGGATATCGGTGTAGCGATATGATTCACATGGTCACTCCAATTAAGTTTATCATTAATATATACGCCAAGGAACTTTGTACATGTTTTCCTTTCAATGCGGGTACCATCTAGATTGACATTAATTTGTTGAGCATCTGAGCATTTCCTCACTTTAAAGTGAATGAAATTAGTCTTCTGCACATGCAGAGAATTTTATAGTATGTTACTTCTGAACCATGATGTTAGCTTTGGTAATTCTGAGTTAATAGTGAGTTCAAGGGTTCGAACATCACGATGAGATAAGAAAACATCGATGAACAAACTGGGTAAATGGGATAAAAGTAATTAAGTACTCTTTGATACTATGATTGAAACATTATTATAAATGTGTTTGTATATTTTGGATTGGATTTGCATTTTCCTTATCGCCATCACCGATCGTCAGACATCTGCCTGCTCAAAGCGGGGAATTTTAAGTGCTATAAAATGTCATTATGATAACCTTCAATACGTTCTGGCAAAGTGCGTCACATTGAGAAAAAAAAAAAGCAAGTTGTCCAGATCAAAGCACGTAATGAACTCGAAGAATTGAAGGGGTCGGTGCAATATAGTGCTAACCCACACAATAGTCATTTTGAGATAATCGCTGTTGAATGTTTGGAAAGTCCATACATTGTACATTAATAAAACATGAATGCATGCATTTTTTACCATTTTATAGGTTGAATTCAAGTATGATATTTTCACGGATGTTAGAGTGAAGGCTAAGGTTTATGAAAATGCATGTAACTCACTTTTGACAAAAGTGTGGGTTAGCACTATATTGCACCGACCCCTTCAATTGTCATTGTGTGTGTTTGTGTTTATCTGTCTGACCCACCTACCTGGTGTGTGTGTGTGTGTGTGTGTGTGTGTGCGTGTGCTTGTATGGTTGAATTCATCATATATGACAGCTTGGCTAATTGGATAAAGCATAATAATGCAAAAGAAGGAAAGACTTTCAAACTTTACTTGTAGTCTTGGCAATACAACTGCTCAGTTACTGATTATTTTAGACATTTTCTGTCAAATGTGTTGTTGTTGTTTTTTTCTCTCCTAGCGGACCATACTTTTACTTGGTCTGTTCTTGACCTACGCCATGATAGGTAATCATTAATTACTTTACTCAAATTGCATGAATTTAGATACTTAAAACAGTTTGAAAAGTTACGCGTTATTTGTTCATTCTCTCTTTTCTCTCTGCGTTTCCCTCTTTCTAGTGTGAGATCTTTGCATGGAACAAAATTCTGTAGCTCGGAATTCCCTTTGTCTTCTCCGTAGTTTGATAGGTATGCATAAATCAACAAAAGTTAGGTTTGTATGTTAAATGTCAAACACGTTTCACAACGATTCGAGTTAGTTTGAAATTACCCTTCTGTTCTAGTAATAAATCATAATTGTCCATAATAAACAATAAATGTTGCAAAAAAACTTGATGGATGCATAAAAAAAAATGAGAGCTAGAAATAGCATGCATGTATCTGCGACGCTGTTCTGTAAACATAGAAAAAAAAAAGAAAACTGAGAAATGATGGGGATTTCAATTAGATGAACTCTAACAGGCGTTAATTCTCTGGTGGCCACGTTTGCAAACCAGACTAATTCCATGTCCTCTAAATATGTTGTAATGCAAATTTTGCCGGGACGCACAACTGCGCACCAACCGATCGATGAATCGTTCTATGCCCAGTACACTGAAAGCGTCATGGCTGTTGCTTTGGCTGCGGTCACTACTCTGAGCGGCGTCCCACCGAATTGCAGCCTGCTCGGTCGCCCAGAGGCCTGGGATTTAGACATCGCCCAACGATTTTGGAGAAGTCGAGGGGCTTTAAGGCATCAATGCCTGAGCGATTTCCCAACCGGTCGCAGGTCGATTTTAGGGCAAAACTTGACGAAATTGGGGGATCTAATTCCCGCGGAGTCCAGGCCCGGGGTGACCAAATCAATGATGTCCAACCGCCAACCCGCCCATCTCCCACTGGTCACCGGCCTATCTTTAAGAAATTAAGTTAATTAATTATTATTTACTTTTAAAATCAAGCAAGTGCTCAGCGGCTCCGACCATTTATTATTCTTGTGTTGTCATAGTCATCGACCTTTTTTATCTTAACACAGCGTGTGGCTTTCGCTCTCTTCATCCGTCTCTCTCTCTCTCTCTCTCTCTCTCTTTCTTTCTTCCTTCTATCTTGCATGACAACAACTTAGTGCAGGGTTTCTTATACATTAAGAGTGAGTTGGATTTTGTTTAGTAATTGAGTTTTATATGTATAACAGTATAATATAATGATATCACAACAATTGTCATGTGCTGTAATACAGTCTATCCCAAATCAATTACAATCAGATTTTCGCATTGATAACACCCAATAAGATTAAACTGTCTAAATGCTACTTCAGGGTCTTAAAATATAACACCTTAGCTCTATTTTGCAGAAAACCTCGTTCAATTTGGATAAGCGGTCACAGAGAATATGGATTGTTGGAAAGCATGTCATGAGTCTGATCCTTCCAAGTTTAGCACTTCGATGCTCTTGTGTGTGAATACAATAGACAGAACTTGGAGGGAAGAGATTCCTCACATGCTCTACAAAATTCTTTATTTCTCTTTGACCACTGAAGGAAATCGAATGGGGTTTTCTGTAAGATGTGGGCAATGAGTTAAAGTTTCATACCCTGAATTTGTATTTCCTTGCATTTTGAATTTTTGCAAACTTAGCTATTTCGTTTTTTTTTTTTATTGTAATGCAGTTACACATCAAAATTTAATTTCTACACATTATACGTATGTTATGTTTGTGTTGTGTATGTTATTATGTAAACGTATATCATGCATTTGCGTGAACTGTGTTTGTGTGTGTGTGTTGTGTGTGTATATTTTATTCAACATTTATAATAATGATATGTTTCTAAATGGAACAGAAAATGAATAAATGAATGGATGAATGAATAAATTTATGACAGAACATTTTTTTTAAGCATAATTATGCTAAAAATAATTGATTTCAGCCTATGAAAGTGAAAATAATCATATCTTTATGAATAAGGTGAGAAAACTCCATTTGCATAGACTTTACACACAAAATCACATTATTGAGCCATTTTCGGTCTGACAGGCATGTATAAAAGGTCGTGCAGCGTCGTAATGGTATGTGCGATTTTTGCGAAAATGGTGTCAAAAGATGCGCGAGACTTGAAAGTAAAAAGTCAGCGAACGGCGCGGTCAAAAAATTTCGCGCGGCGGAATAGTCGCGAAAATTATCGAGGGGGGCTGATTCAACCACCCCCCCCCCCGGCTTTTTTTTTTTTTTTTTTTGGGGGGGGGGGTTAAGAAGGGCGTACAATTAACCACCGTTCGTAACCTGGTCGATGGTCTTGTCCAAAATTTTTTTAAGTTCGTACAAAACCCTCTCTTCGTAAGGCGGCCGTACGAAGGTCGTACGCACCACGTAAGAACTACGCAGGGAGGTGCTAGAGAAGGAGAGGCAACTAAAGCTCTCCTTTGAAGTCATGCCCGGCACCGCCGAGAAGTTATGCGTTCAACTACAGGTGTTACCCATGTGCTTTGACAAAAGAGAGCATCAATAATCGGTGTCACAGGGGACTTTCCTCTGAATGTGGGGAACGAAAGTCCTCCCTGCGACTGGGATCTTTTCTATAGTCAAAGGTTGACTCTCTCAAATGCAGCAGATTGTTAGCAGACCATTCATTCAATCAACTCTTTCGACTTGTGCAGCTACAGTGCCTCGAAAGAAGTAGCCAATCACACAGTGTTCTTACAATGTAACAAACAATAAGATTTATTATACTGGTCTCAAATTGTGGTAGTTTACAATAATAACATAGTACAGTGTACAAACTTGAATACAGATATCCAATTCCACTTGATCTTGAGCTTGGTTGCTCTGCTCGTTGGTTTATTCTAGAAGCTCCCGTGCTGGTTGCTCTAGGTTGTCGACGATGCCCTGCCTGAGGTAGCGGGTCGTCTCCCCTTTCTTCTGGTCCTCTCTGGAACCCTAAACTTGGTCCTCGTTGGAACCCTAAACGATGGCTCTCTCCCTGGAACCCTAAACACCCTGTTAATTTAATAACATGATACCTCCCTTATAATTTGTGGTCTTTGGTTATTCCTGATTCTATTCATATAACTTCAACAAAACATATGATTGTATATTCCATCATATTAACATTGATTAGCCACACATAATTTCCATAATAATGTTTCACCATGGATCATTATCTTTCATTGTTGAATAGGGGTGATTAATCAGCCCATTAAAATCTAAGCGTTGTTCTAATTCTCTATTTTAACAATGCAATTAAAATTCGGTTTGACATACAAACATCACACATACAATGCAATATCGGGAATTACATAGGAACTTACAAGGCATAAACAACTTCAATTAAATGATCGTGTACTTACAACAGTTGTTGGTGTTTACACTCGAATCCTCCTAGATTCTCTGCTGGACGGTCAGGCTGTCCAAGCCGAAATGCAACAATCCCTGAATCACACTGATTCCAAATAACACTCTGCTACTCTCTAACTTCGCAATCTCGAAGTAACGTAGCCTGGTCCTGAGTGTTCCGCAAATAATGTGGCATCTGAATTTCATGCCCAAACACTGCATATTTATACATTTGTTGGACCATAGGTCTCCATGTAAAATTAATTAAATGAAGTGACTTCCTAGAAAGTTTTCACAGAAGTCCTGCCCCCTTTTCTTATTGGTTGGCGTTTTCTGTCTGTCAAAACTTTCCTGAGTATCTCAATTTGCATTGGTCAGCCTCTGCTTGACGTCACCACTTCCTGTCTACAGAAACCAAAATTCTTTGAAGTGGTCCTGTTTTGACCAAGCTAGAAACTTGTGTTTGACGTCGTGAATGACGTCCACATACCAGTTAGTATGAGGCATACTACCAGGGATACCCTTTCCTCGTATTTTGACGTCATGTAGGGTTTACTCATCCCCAAAACATTTAATTCCAAATCACTCTCTTTTACTTTGATTGTGCATCGCAACATCTCCTTATATGGTTATTTTGATGCAAGCTTTTGTCTTTAAAGCTGCACTTCTTTTGTAACCGTTGCGATAACATCAATTTCTTACATGAGCTACCTAATAAACAGTAGTACAGTGAGACAAATTATTACGTGACAAATACAAAATATGTCATATCATGACAATCGGGACTAGGGCTCTCACATCTAGAAATGTTTGCTCCTACTGCAATTCGCTCTCTCTATCAATGTGATGGCAACAATGAATTTGTGTACCTTGAATTGGAGCAGCGAATCGAAATGTAGTGTAAAACTCACAATTTTAACAGCAAATAGTTTAAAAACAAGCTGGAACACGCTTTAACGGAGTACTTTATTTGAAAGATCAAAATATCCCTTATTAAAAGATAAAAAATTAACATGCGGAAATGTGCGCATTATAGAAAAAAAAATAGGTTTTTAAGAGGGCCTAATTTTCATTTCCTTTCGATTTGCGAATTACGAAGAAACTAGAAATACATGTTAATAATATTGAATTCTTTCCTAAACTATTCTAAATCAATTCGAGTATTTCATATACAATTTTGCTGTGAAATAAAGCTTGTAATTCAACGAAAGGTGAAATGCGTTCTTCGTCTCCGAACTTCGTCTTGCAACTAGAGCGGTACCGAGCATGACTTCAAAGCGTAATGGAATGCTAGACATCCCATTGTAACGCCTTGAACCCAAACATGTGAAGGGTTTGTTTGCAAAAACCGATAAGTCCATTTTTGAAGAGTTTGAAGTGTGATTTTTGTCATAAAGTACAAAATAATACCTTTTAAATGATATATTGGTCACTACATATAAAGGTATATTTTTGAAGTTATGGTCAAAAGAAGCAAAAATTTTCTTATTATTCTCTTTATTTTTCTTGACCTTTAATCGCAAATATCTCCATTTGGCAAATATGGACTTATCGGTTTTTGCAAACAAACTCTTCATGTGTTTGCATGAATTGCGAAGAGTTGCCACTCAATCTCTGTAACACCTCCCTGAACTACGCAAGATTTTGTAGGGTCGAGAGACAATTCTAAAATCCTTAAATTCTTGTGATGTTCGTAAGAACGCCGTAAGTCGTTCATAGAGGGCCCCTACGTCTTTCGTATAATAATGTCTTATGAACGGAGATTCGTACGGCGTTCTTACGAAGAACTCTTCGAGTTTGTAAGGCGTTCGTAAGGGTCTCGTAAGGCGTAGGGACACATTTGTGCAATTGTTAAGTTTTAGCAGGGAGGTGTTACAGAGATGGAGTGGCAACTCTTCGTAATTCATGCAAACACGTGTTTGGGTTCAAGGCGTTACAATGGGATGTCTAGCATTCCATTACGCTTTGAAGTCATGCTCGGTACCGCTCTAGTTGCAAGACGAAGTTCGGAGACGAAGAACGCATTTCACCTTTCGTTGAATTCCAAGCTTTATTTCACAGCAAAATTTTATATGAAATACTCGAATTGATTTAGAATAGTTTAGGAAAGAATTCAATTTTATTAACATGCATTTCTAGTTTCTTCGTAATTCGCAAATCGAAAGGAAATGAAAATTAGGCCCTCTTAAAAACCTATTTTTTTTTCTATAATACGCACATTTCCGCATGTTAATTTTTTATCTTTTAATAAGGGATATTTTGATCTTTCAAATAAAGTACTCCGTTAAAGCGTGTTCCAGCTTGTTTTTAAACTATTTGCTGTTAAAATTGTGAGTTTTACACTACATTTCGATTCGCTGCTCCAATTCAAGGTACACAAATTCATTGTTGCCATCACATTGAAAGAGAGAGCGAATTGCAGTAGGAGCAAACATTTCTAGATGTGAGAGCCCTAGTCCCGATTATTGATGCTCTCTTTTGTCAAAGCACATGGGTAACACCTGTAGTTGAACGCATAACTTCTCGGCGGTGCCGGGCATGACTTCAAAGGAGAGCTTTAGTTGCCTCTCCTTCTCTAGCACCTCCCTGGTTTTAGCAAAGATCGTACACTGAATAAGATGGTCAACTCTCCGTCGAAAAGTGAAACGCTGGCAGGAGTGCGCCAACTAGCGTTCAGCGGGGATAGATTTCAGCGGGTGAAGTTTCCAGGGCATGACTGTGATGCCTGAACATGCACATTCGCGATGAATAGTTTGTGTGAGACCAAGACTGGCTAAGACATGAAAGAAGCATGAGGAAATATAGGAATTGGTGCAGTGTATTAATCTGCACTAATAGCTACACATCAACAGGTTCATAATTATTTTTTTCGATTTCTAAGTTTCCAAGTTGGGTTGTATGGAGGTTCCTACTAATACTCTTATTATACCGTATAGTAGCCTAGTATATAGCACCAACGTAGCCAGGATTTCACCTTTGCTTAAATACTTAGAAAAAAAAAAAAAACATCCCGCAAAAAATAAAAAATAAATAAATTAAATAATGCAGGTAGAGCTAAATCATAAAATTTGTCTCTTATTCCGCGTGTGCATCATCACTCTCTATGTACATGTACAAGGTCTAGATAGGGGAGGGTGCTTGGGAAGGGGTGTCCCCTCCCACATTCGACGGAGATTTTGCGTTTTTAGAATTGGAATAGAACGATCTGAGGCACACTTTTTTGGTATGTGAAAAATTCGGAAATTGCCATGGAGGGGATCAAGGAATGGGAAGGTGGCAAGATATATACGTCTCCCATATTCGAGATATCAACAATCAGCGATATGGCGGACACTTTTTGCTGGAATATCTGGAAGTGTAGCAAGTCTGTGGAAGGAGACAGAGGAAGATGTTGGAGGGGATAAGCCCTATTCTCCCTCTTATATTATGTCAACATGAGGGAGATTAATTGCAGTTTAACGTTCTGGTGCACACATTTTGTTGCACATTTAGAAACGGCTCGCTATGTTCAAAGCGTGGCCATAGTCTACTATGCACCGGCGTAAATCCGTACCGAGTAGTGTGTGTGTGTGTGTGTGTGGGGGGGGGGGGGGTGATTGATGATAGTCACCATCACATACAATCACGATTACATCCCATAACCGGAATGGCGCAATAGTTGGGGGGGGGGGGGGGGGCTTGAGGAGCTTGGTGGAAAGCTTGATGGAGAGCTTGATAGGGTACTGCCCACCTTTTTTTTTTTTTTCTTTTCAGAAGACAAATTGATTGTCAGCCGACTTTCGGCCAAAAATTGCATGTCAAAAAGCGGATACAGAACTGTTTTGTTGCTGTTTCGCTTTGTTATTGTTTTCGTTTTGAAAGACGATTTTGACACCCTCACTGGTAAAAACATAGCCTCGCCCTGCATAATTCAAAAATGAAATCAATTTGCTGGTAATGGATATTCATTTCTTTGTAAGCAATAATGTAGTAGATATTTCCTTATACCTACTAAGTTTCTCAATCTTCTTGATTTAAGTCAGTTAAAGTAATCATCCCCAGGGGCATCGTTCAGTTCAATCGATGGGGTTGGGCAAAAGGTTACACATAATAAAAATCTGTGCGAGAGAGCGGGGCGAAGGGAATGGAAGGGACAGGGGCGGGATCCGTTTTCACGATTGGGGAGGGAAACTTGGAGTTGAAATATTTGTGCGAGGGTGTGGGAGGGGGGATCCCATGCGAGGAAGATTTTGCATTTTTAGACCTGAAATTCAGTGATCTGGTGTACACTTTTGGTGAAATGTTTTTTTTTTTTTTTTTTTAATCTATAAAAAATAAGAAAAAGAAATATTCACAGATGTTGAATGACAAAATTTTGGAATCTCGTTCCGAGTATGCAACATCAACGTGTAGGCCTATTATTAAAATCAATACGTGGAAGTTGTCAGGGGAAGGGGGACGGTGTAGGAATTAAGGGGTAGCCCCCTCCCTAACAGAACGTTTGCATTTCACGATTGACATAGTAAATGGATAGAACCGACAGCGACCGAGCGGGAAAAGGGTAAATTAAAAGAGGATTAGGGAAATTTTACATTTAATAGAACTGAAGTCATGAATCTGATGCAAACTTGAATGAAACATTTTGGAATCTGTCAATCAAAATGTGACAGGAAAAGGACCGAACGTCTTCCAAACGCCGGGTCCAAATCTTGAAGAGGCGGGGAGGGGGGGGGGGGGCGACTGCCCCCATCGCCGGTGCCTAGTGCTCAAATAATTCACTCTAATTGTCAAGTATTCCGTTGAATAGAGAACCTAATGCATAATTCTGAATCAATATTGTGTATTGCCATAATTCTATTGTGGTTGTTTCAATCATGAAAATCCGAATAAGCAGAAGTCCAGAAGTAGAAGTTATAATTAGAATGATAAGCTGTGATATTAGCTGCTAAAGGTCTGTTTATTTTGTTCCTAAACATAAATACATTATTTTTCTTTTAAAGAATATGGCAACAACAACAAAAAAATAAAGTGAACGTGTATTATGTCTAAGAAACTTCTGTAATTAAATTTGAAATTTTAACCTACAATAGGTACCTGTAAAATTATGTTTTAAATCCTTTTTTTGTTGTGTGTGTGTAAGGCGCAGTTCAAAACTTTTTTTGATTGCTCAAATTCAAAATATGATAAACCTTACAAGAATTGTAACATGATTTTTAAGCGAGGTTATAGCATTACTACAAAAATCTAACATGTCAGCGAACATGTGAAGTTGACAAAAATCCTTGCCATTTTCTTATGGAGAAAAAAAAAAATACCTTCATATATTTAGAGAAAATATGATATACAACTACAGTGGATTCTTTGACTAGTTTTCACTCCGAAAATGTATACTTTCAATCACATTATGAAGTAATAATTTGAGAGTAAGAGCGCTGTAAAAAAAAGGCCTTTAATTTGAAATGCCTAGGTTGACACAAAGCTGCCAGGCGTGTTCTGACCACTGTACCGTATGTCCCAGGAAAAATTACAACGGGACCCTCCGCAATGATATCTTTAAAAATAGTGAATCAATCCAAATACAAATTCAGGGTATGAAACTATAACTCATTGCCTACATCTTACAGAAAACCCCATTTGATTTGCTTCAGTGGTCAAAGAGAAATGAATAACTCTTTAGAGCATGTCAAGAATCTCTTCACTCCAAGTTCTGTCTATTGTATTCACACACAAAAGCATCGAAGTGCTAAACGTGGAAGAATCAGACTCATGACATGCTTTATAACATTTCACATTTCTATGTGTCCGCTTAACCAAATTGAATGAGGTTTTCTGCAAAATAGAGATAAAGTGTTCTATTTTAATACCCTGAAGTAGCAGTTAGACAGTTTAATCATATTGGGTGTTATCAATGCAAAAAAATGGTTGTAATTTTTTTGGGACATACTGTATTGAGTAAGTAGATCTATTTCAGTGCTTCTGATCCGACGCAGGTTCGATTATCCCCGCTGAACGCTAGAGGGCGGCAGCCACTTGCGTTTCACCAGCGGCCGTGTAAAATCGGGAGAGTTGATCATCTTAATTATTTCAGTGTACGATCTTTGGTTTTAGGGGTATAAAGCCAAACGCGCGAAGTTCAAATTCTCACTATGCATGTGAGTTTCCTACGAGGTGCTGTTGCTACGGACCTCCTACTGGTCCTCTTCGTGAACCTCTGCGGGCAATCCCCTCGACTAGCTCACCTGGAACAGGTCTTCAGCACTCTGAAGGGACTGTCACATCTTTTCGGGCAAGCCTTCATTGTGACTTGCGTGGGACATATGTTTTTCTGCCCCCGGGGAGGTCTCTGCAGATGTCCCGCACCTGACAGAACCAGTCCTACATAGCACGTTGGCATGCTCAAAACTTGCCCAGAACCACGCAGAGCACCGTTGGTCCAGTAGGAGGCCCGTTGGTAGCTGCCGCAAGTCACAGGCATTTAACACTCTCGAAGTACGTAGGTTGCCTGTAGATCTGTGCCTATTATGCACTTGTCAATGTAATGACTCACCCCACTACCCCCGGACATGGGTGCGTCATTTCCTCGTTTGGTCCGTCAAATTTGTGACCTAGGTGTCCGTCATTTTACCAGCTTTGTCCGTCAAATTTTTGACCGAGGGGTGCGTCAAAATCCCATCATTGTCGGTCAAATTTTTGACCGAGGGGTGCGTCATGGTACGTCACTTGGCTATGGAAAATAACACGCATTATTCTGAACCGAGGGGTGCGTCACTTGGCTACAGCCTATGGAAAACTGCACGCATTTTTGCACGCTACACCAGTACCGTATACACGTACCGCGAGTGAAATTACGGTGAGCGTTTTCCCGCGGCAAGTGAAAATCAAAGTCGGGAAGCATTTTGGAATAAGAGGGAAAAATGCTTGCCAGAATCTGGCAAGCAAATAATTTAAAAGCGGCACCCTTTCTCCTCACATTTTCTATCCAACAAACCCATGAAATCCCGCATACTCAATCTCAAGTCAAACCAGGGACT